>NC_137008.1:36883222-37175722 GCF_032717465.1 Coenobita brevimanus | reverse complement strand
AGATCATACCACTACCAGCACCACCACCACTCTCCACAGCATTACCCATTCCGCCATACAGCAATAGCCATACCATCGTTCACACCACTACAACCAGACTCCATTTATCATTAGGCACAGCACCACACCACCGTTGTCACACCACCTGCGCTACAACAACAACTACGATGCTCCACTGCATCAATCCCCACACCAAAACCACACTACTACAGCCACACCACAGCCACACCACCGCGAAGAAGACCAAGATGGCTAGTTAGTAATTTTGTGTTCCATCTCCCACTGATTTTCGGATTACGGCGTCAGACAACAGATAATATGATTCCTTTCTCTCTCTCTCTCTCTCTCTCTCTCTCTCTCTCTCTCTCTATCTATCTCTGTATATATATATATATATATATATATATATATATATATATATAGATAGATAGATAGATAGATAGATAGATATAGATATAGATATAGATAGATATAGATAGATAGATAGATAGATAGATAGGTACTGTATATATGTGTATGAAGATAGATAGATAGGTATAGATATATATGCTGTATGCTATATACCCGACTGCTCCCCCACCCCCTTCCTCCTTGACTCAGTTCTTGATCTTTCTGTCCGTCCCCCTGCCTCATTCTTTTCCTCATAGCCATCCCTGTCCCTTCTTCTTCCCCCTACTCTTCGCCTTTCCCTTTTGCGTCAGCTTCTTTACTTCATCTCTCTGTCCTCCCTCTTCCCTTCCCTTTCCTCTTCCTCTCCCCATTCTTTCTCTGTCTATTCTCCCCTGCACTTCTCCATCTCTCCCACGTATCCTCTCATCCCTAACTCTGCCTCCTTTCCATCACTTCCCTCTCGCTTTCTTCCGCCTTTTTCTTTTTTTTATCTTCTTGACCTCGTCTCCTACATATGTCCCCACCTTTCGACTTACTCCTTCTCTTCCTATTCCCTGTCACCCTCCCCGACCTTTCTCACTCCCTCTCCTCTTTTCCACTGCCCACTTCCGCTTCCTCCCCCATCCCTCCACTCCTTCCTTTTTCCTCTACTCTCATCCCCTACACACTCCTCTTGCCCATTCACCAACGTACGTATTTCCTCCCCTTTTCATCCACCTCCCCAGACCCATATCCCTGTATTATTCCCCTACACACCACTCCTCCCCCTTCCCTCCCAAATTCCCTCTCTATTCCCATTTCCCTATTCACTCCCCTATCCCGTTGCCTCTCCCCCTCCCTCTCTCTCATATCCCTTCCCCTGCATACCCCTCCCCTTCCCTCGACCGTCCTCCATTTCACCTGAAATTCCCTTCCCCTACCCACTCTCCTATCCCCTCCCTATCTGTCCTACCCCATCCCCTACACATCCCTCCCCTTCCCTTTCATTCCCCCATTCCCCCCCTATACTCCACTTCCCCTACCCACTCCCTTATCCCCTTTCCCTACACAGCCGTAGCTCCCTTGAGTGTGGCAGCAAATGAGTCAAACCATGTGTTGCTGCTCATCTGCATAATCCAATCAGGCGCCGCAGACCAGGGCCTAAGACGCGCTGGGGCGGGTGTGGCCAAGAATTAGGAGGGGGGGATCCGCGCCCTATACCTGCCTACCTATCTGCCTTCGTTTGTTCATCCATTAATCATTCAACCTTGTTTGTTTTGGAGGGTGAAGAAGGAGAGGGGAAACCACGCCCTCTAGCTACCTTCTATCTTTATTTCCTCCCTCTCTCCCTCCCTCCCTTCCTCCCTGCTATCCGTCCTTCCTCCATTCCTTCTTGATTGTTTTTGGAGTAAGGAGAGGGAGCCGCGCCGTCCAGCTATCTTCCTTCTTGTTTGTTTTAGGAGGAAGAGAAAGAGGGGAGCCGCGCCATACGACCGCCCTCATTCCTTCATTCATTCATCCATTCTCGTTTGTTATAGGAGAATGGGAGGGGAGAACCGCACCCTCTTCCATTCCTCTAAACCCACTCCATTCTAGACCTTCCTCTTCTTCCTTCTCTCCGGAGCTCTTCTCTCGTCCTTGCTTCCCTCTCATTCCCCCGTCCATTTGTCGTTTGTTACCCAGTGTCCTTCTCATTTATTTTTTATCTTTACGTTATAGATTATGTTTTCGTTTTTCCTAAGTTTCTTTCCTTATCCCATTTATTCTTTTTCATTGCTTTCTTTCCTTCATTTTGTGTGTGTGTGTGTGTGTGTGTGTGTGTGTGTGTGTGTGTGTGTGTGTGTGTGTGCGCGCGCATACTAACGAAGAGCACATTCATAATTATACTTAGCATGTTGACAACTATCAAATTTAACCTTCTGTAATGTAATGTCTCGTCATATTCATTAAATACTAATAATACTAATAATTTCCCTTACTTTATAGGTCTGATTACCTCGTCTTTATGCTAATGATCATCTAGTAATGAGTCATTTGATATGCTTATTTCAGGGTAACACTTTGCACTGACTAACGATGCGTGCAGTGTACTTTAATTAATATTCACATTAACTCAGCCTTGCTTGTTTGTAGCCACAGAAGTACCGTCCATCAAAATAATAATCATATTCTTATCCCTTGCTTCCATATTTTCACCCGGTGGGCACACCAGTTACTTTCCATCACTCTTATGGCCATATGCTTAAAAGTAAAATAGCGAACGGGAAGGCATGTCCCTAATTACTGAGTAGCATCTTGGAGCACCTACAGTTATTAGATTTGTGCTGCCTGCATCCCACACTGTCGAGTTTAGAGAGTAAAGATAAAGGAATCAAATGTGGTCTGTCATCGTCATGTGTTTCAGATATCTTCCTTAAAAACTGGAGGTCTGCCTTCCCCTCTCGCCACACATGGCCGTAACAGTCACATTTTACCCCTTATTGACCATTCGGTAACCATACTACGGACGTCCATTAATTACACGTATAAATATGTCTTTCCAATTAACAAGCAAATTTCCACCCCTAACTAACCCACAGTTACCGTCTAACACTAAAAACACCGCTGGTCACTAACACCCCCTGGAGGAGGAATGAGAAGGTGTGCAGTTGTGGACTAACCTGGAGTGCCTGGGATCACACAGACCCACCGGCACACGCAAACACACACACACAGACACTCCATCACTCTTGCAGGTACTACGAGACGGGGTCAATCCGGCCTGGGGTAATCGGTGGTTCAAAGCCCAAAGTGGCGACACCGACCGTGGTAGAGGCAATCGCTAACTACAAGAAGCAGAACCCCACCATGTTTGCGTGGGAGATAAGAGAGAGGCTGCTGTCTGACGGCGTGTGTGACCAGGAAGGCGTGCCCTCAGTGTCCAGCATAAACAGGTGGGTTCCGAATACACTAGTCTCACCTCTACCGCTTTCCTTTTTAGATATTACGAGACCGGCAGCTACAAGGCCGGCGTGATCGGAGGCTCCAAACCCAAAGTGGCTACGCCCTTGGTGGTGGACGCTATAGCCAGGTACAAGCGAGAGAACCCAACCATGTTCGCCTGGGAGATAAGGGACAGGCTGCTGGCGGAGAGTGTTTGTACCCAGGAGAACGTTCCATCCGTGTCCTCCATCAACAGGTAAAAAGTCGTCAGTAATCAAGGAGACCCCACACTCGCTGCCTGCCTGCCTGCCTGTCTGCCTGCCTCTTGCACTTTTGCACCTAGGAGCACCAGCGTGGCTTATTACCGTGTGTGTCCCGGCCTGCTCCATGACACTGACAGCCCAGACTTCTGCCACGGCGCTCACAGTTTGTCCCTCACTCCTGCACCTGTGTCTGTGTGTTGCACGTAGTGGCCCTCACGTAGGCAATAGATATCCACGGCTCACATTCGCTAAACAACTTGCGATCAATTCCCTTTCGTACTTGATCTTTGTTTTGCAGGAAGAACAAGAGACATGGGAATAATTTGCATTCTCTGTCTCGTAACCTTCCTGCAAAAAAATCATAGTTACGACGAGGATGTGATCGTAATGTTGTTTGTGCATCCGATCTCAGTCCCAGAAGTCCTTGGGGCGTATTCTTGTCGGCTTAAAGACTCCTTTGCACCTCTTCCATAGAGAAAAGACCAACAGATCTGATTCTTTTTGCTTTCGTTGTGTTTCATTTGAATTATTCTGCATATTGATTATATTGACCTTAGTATTCTTTTATGTGTTAATTATTCCTTTATATCAAAATAATCTGCATAAACAACAGATGGAGAAATGGTAAGGAAGAGATGTTCTGGAGCCTCCTTGACCTATGAGATTTTGTACCCTACAGTTGCTCCCAGAATGGTTATGCTCGCAGTTCCACCCCGTGTAATTAGAATAGCTAGTACTCAGTTTTATTTCTCTGTTTAGTTTTTAGTCTCTTATGTAGACATGTAAAAACTTTTCCATTTAGCACGAAAGAATTGATATACTGTATTCTCTCAGTACAGAAAGTTTTCCCATAGACGGCGACAACGAAAGTTTTATATAACGTCGCCATCAAAATGAAAAGTATAGAATATATTCCATTTCTTTTTAATAACACGCACCCCGTGAGTTACTGGAAGACAGGGTAATCATCACCATCGTCATCATCATCATCATCATCATGAAACGAAAGAGAATATGTTATTCCAGCAACTTCGTGGTGCATAGATTACATGAGTTGAAACTGAGCTCTATATAGAACGATGATTAAGAAAAGGCGTCTGGCGGTGGCGACGAGTGGAGGGAAAAAGGATATTTGAATGCAAGGAGGATGAAGCTGTGGTAATGTTTTTTCTTGTCGCTTCCATGGGGCACTTAGGAATCCCTGATTTAGTATCTGAACTGCGTTGATATTAAAATCCAAAGCCATTATGTAGATGTATGATGCTTTTACACACACACACACACACACACACACACACACATGCGATAGTCTCTCTCTCTCTCTCTCTCTCTCTCTCACACACACACACACACACACACACACACACACACACACGACCTGAGCCAGCGAGCGAGTGGTTGGAGGAGAGTGATACCAAGTTTATGTTTAATACCAACGCTACCCCTCTTGTTTAGATTCCCTCTCTCGCTCTTCCTTCACCTCTCCCTCTTCACCTCTCCCATTCCTTCTAGCTTTGCCTATCCCACCTCCTACCACTCTCTCTTGTACTTTTCCCGCTCACTCCGGCCCTTCCTTTCCCACTCCATCTAGCTCTTGTAGTTCTTACTATCCCTCCCCCGCTTTGTCTTCCGCTCCCATTAGTTCCCCTTCCACTCCCTCCCCCACTCTCTCCCATTCCACCACCTATTCCACATCACATGAGCAAATGAGTAAGGGGGAGTGATTCCGATTGTTATAACTCAGACACGATCCTTCTCTACCTCTCTCTCCATCCCATTGCCTCTCTCATTTCCTATCATAACTTTTAACTCCCAGTCCCTCTCCCACTCCTGTTCCGCTCCCATCCACCTCCCACTCCACAACACCTGAGTGGAGGAGAGTGATGCCGAGTTTATGTTTAATACCGACGCGACCCCTCTCGTTTACCCTCGTCCTCCGCCGACATTAGCATTGCAGAGTGGGCCCCGGTTCTCCTCAGGGGCCTCACTTACAGCCACCCCACCAGGAGCTCCCCACCGACCCCTCCCTCCCTCCTAGTGTCTGAAGTGTGCAGGAAAATTAAGACACGCTTCCATATTCTCCTTGTTTCTGTTCCTCGCTTCTAAGATTGAGTTTTGTGCTTTTCTCATGGATGCTTGTATTGTGTTTCTGAGCTCTTTTCGTAATCACCACACCTGTGTTGCTCTCTGACATTCTCCCCGCACCGGTGTTGCACTCTCACACTCTCACCACACCTGTACAACATCCTGCTCGTAATTGTTCTGGCTTATGCACCCTTTACTTATTGTACTCTTTACGCCAGTACCCTACACTTGCACACTCTTTCCGTAGCTGTTCTACACTTTCCGCCTTCTTACTCTTGTGCTTTTCACACTCTTGTACTGCACTTCTCTGCACTTTTCGTACTTTCTCCACATTTGCCATACACTTCTACACACCTGCATTACACTTCTACATACCTAGTAACACCTCCACACTCCCTACACCTGTCTCACAAACCCATGCTTGTAGCAATAACACTGGTCGTTGGTGCGATGATTATCGTCTGGACACTTATTTAGCTTTCCATTTTACTTTAATGAGGCGATTGGAAAAGAAAACTTAAGTAAAACACGATTTTTTCTAGTTTATCCTTTTCTGTATGTCCACATCCTGACTTTCCTTTTCGTCGTGTCATATACCCCTGATCATGTGTGCTCGGCCAGTAAATAACTCTGGGACTCGGCTGGTAAAATTTCCAGAAGAGAAAGCTCTCCTGAAAATAAGATAGAGTACGACTAATGCTTGAACTAAACCCGTTCAGTCCATTGGTGTCATGTGTATTCATCCTTGCCATCTCTCGACGATTATAGTCAGCTTACGGTAGATTTTTCGAACTGGAGGGGTTAGATATAGCCGTCATTAACTCCTTCATTAATAGGATTTTTTTCAAAGCTGAATAAATTCGTCTGGTAGCATCAAGAGTAAAATGGCCCTATTGGGTTGATGGGGTTAACAAGAACAACAGCAGCAACAAAATCCCTCTACATCCCAGATTCCTCCCCTCCCATACTGTCCTTTAACTATGATTTTTCTCTCTTCCTGTTATCTAATTTCCCTATAAACTGTCAGGTAAACAGCATGGTGAGGACTGGTAGGCGCGGTGCTGTTTAATCTCCTTTGTATTCCTTTGCAAACGAAGCCCATGATGACGTTGTTTGACCCCGCTAATGACCCCATTCACTGTCACCGCTGTCTGAAAACTGAGCTTACTGCTTCCTCTCGACCTCTCTTCCTCCATTACCCTCTCCTTCCATGGTCCTTCCTTGTCACCCCTCCCTACTCCACCCTTTGTCACCCCTCCTTACCGTCCCCACACTCTTCCCTATCACCCCTGTCTCTGGTCCTTCCACCCTCTTCCTTGTCACCTCCTAACCTCCCCCACAACCTCCTTGTCGCCCCTCTCCCTCCCCAGCGCCTCCACGGCACTGCCCACTGCTACCCTTACCTTTCCCACGCCCTACCTTGTCACCCCATCCCCTTCCACGCTTCTTGTCACTACTACCACCTCCCAACCTTTCCTCTGCCTCTCATCCATCGTCCCTAGCACCTCACCCCTCCACTACCACTCCTTCTACAGTACTACCACTTCACCCTCACCCGCGTTACCCTCCCTTGCCAACTCAATCCTACTCCTCCAACCTACCTTACTAGTCCTTCCTTTGCATTCCTTCTCCCTGCTTCACTTTTCTGCCAACCTACCTCTCCACCCCTGCTCCTCCTCCTCCCTACAGCCCACCCCTGTCAGCCCTACTCTTCCATCCCCACTCCCCTCCCCACCCCTCATTCCCCACTTGAGGACCTGATGAGAGGGCCGAGGTGTCCAAAGGTGAAGGCAAGACGGAGAAGGCGGTTGCGAACGGGCAGACAGCGGGAGAGAAAAGGGTAGGAGCTGGGGAAGAAAGGAAGGATGGGGATATATAAACAAGAGGGAAGTAATAGAAGGTGGATAGATGCAATTATAAGGGAAAGTAAGGAAAGATAGGGGTAGATGTACTAGTGGAGGAGTGATATATGAGTTTGGGAGTTTGGGAGAGACATGAGAGCAGTGGAGAGACATAAGGGTGGTGGAGAGACGTAAGAGTAGGGGACAGAAACAGAAGAAGAAAAGGAAGGAGAAGATAAAGTGGAATGATGTGGGGAAAAAGTGAGGGGTGAGAAAAAAAGGGGAAAGAGAAAGTGAAAACAAAGCGAGACGAGTGTGGTAGGGGAGACGCAGATCAGTCCCTTAATATGTGGTGTCCGCCATCTTGAAAGGAGAGGGAAACGTTGGTGTGCACGTTGACAGATGAGCTTCAGATTGCCGCCTCCCTTATGTCCTATTTAGCCTGACTAATCCGTCCTTCCTTCCTTCCTCTCTTGTATCCTTCTAGCATATCCCTGTATCCTTTCATTCCTTCATCCTTCTTTCTAAACCATATCTCTTTCGCTCATCCTTTCGTTTCTCCCGTACATCCTTCTCCTTCGTTCCTCTAGCCTGTCTCACTTGTCTTCCTTCCTTCCTCTTTCCGCCAACCTTCCTGTTATCCTCGCATCCTTTCATCCTTTTTTTTTTTTTCCTTGATCATTTTCCAGATGAAGATAATACTGCCTTCCTAGTCTTTATTTTTGTTTTGTTTTGTTTTATTTTATCGAAGTGTTCTCAAAATTTTGCATCTCAGGGAAGAATGCCAAGTCTGTCTAAATTCCCTAGCAGACAATAATTTCCCCTATACTAAATAAATCGCCTGTTTTTGGCCTGATAATAAAACTCAGGTGCGTTCATAGAAACAAAAGGATTAATCTTCGGAGTGTGCAAGATATGCGAACGCGAGAGGACAAGATTACAATCCCGAGAGGTAGATTCACAAACGAACATCCGATCAGATACCTCTCGTAACCGAGAATTATTTTTGCGGGAAGAACAAGGAGGGGAAAGTGCAGAAATCTCCCATGTCTCTTGTTCTTCCGAAGGAAAAAGAGAAAAAGGAAAACTGATTAAGAGAGAAAAAGGAGAATATAGAATCTCCGACACAAACCAATCACGGCTGCAAGAGGGAAAAAAAATACAGAATTTTTCAGATAGGAGAGAAGAATTATCGTCAGGGAGAAGAAGGACGGAAGAAAGGACGATATTCCTGTCGCTCTCGTTCTTGAAAAATAATCTTAGTACAAAGGAAAAAAAAGAGCAAAAAATCTTAGTTACGAGAGGAAAAGGAAAGTTCAAAATCTTCCCTGCTCCCTAATTTTTTCCATACAAACGCACGCACACACACACACACAAAAAGAAAAAAAAAAAATCAAGCCAGCTGCTAGGAGAAAAGGAGAGTGTAGAACTTCCTGTCTCTCCAGTGCCCCCAGCAAGAACAAATTTAATTACTTATTCGGGAAAAAGGACAGTACCGCAGAATCTTGCTTGGCCGCTTGTTGTTGTTCTTGTAAGTATTCCAGCTATGAGAGAAGAATTGTGTTATTTCGCGGGTCTAAGCCTCAGTATTCTCAAGGTGGGCCGCCTTGAACCTTGCTCAGCCCTGTGGTGATCCCGACACACTTGCTGCCGCTCTCTCTCTTCTTACCACTCCATCGATTTTCCACAGAGATGATGATGATGGTGGTGCTGGTGGTGGTGGTAGGTCTCTCTCTCTCTCTCTCTCTCTCTCTCTCTCTCTCTCTCACACACACACACACACACACACACACACACACACACACACACACACACACACACACACACACACACACACACACACACACACACGTTAACAAGATTATTAAAAGCTTTGCTACAAGTGTCAATGATCACCCGTTTACTTCCTTCCCATTGCCTCTCTGTCCCTCCTCCCTTCCCTCCCCTTCCCTCCCCTTCCCTTCCTTTGTTCTCTCCTTCCATTCTCTTCTCTCTCCTTTTCCCTCCTCCTTCCGATCGTGTCACATGGTTTGCTCTGATTTTCTGTTTGTCTTTTTTCCTTGTTATTTTTCCTCCTTCTTGCTCCTTTCGATTCTGGTGATTCTTTGTCCTTTTCCATCCTTTTTCGTAATCCTTTCTCTCTGTTTTCTCCTCCTGCTTTTCATTTCTCTTTCTTCTATTTTCACTCCCCTGTTTGTTCCCTCTCTCTTTCTCTTTCTCCCCCTTCCCCTGCATCTTCGTCTCTACTTGTCTGTCTCTCTTCATGTCCTTCTCTCCTCTATCTTCCCCTTTATTATTCCCTTTCTTCCTCTACAGTGTATGCCTCCTGTGTCTCTTGCCCCATCCTCCTTCCGTCCTTCCCATACTCTTCTCTTATCTCTGTCTTTCCTCTCCCTTCATTTCTGAGTCTCACTGTTAACTCTCTTCCTCATATTCTCTCCTCTGTCTCCATCTTTGTATCTCTTCCTCATCCCCTCTCTTCCTCATTTGTGCTTCTCTCTTCCCATTCTCTTTCTTTTCTTCCATCTCTTCCCCCCTTTTCCCGCTTCTCTTTCTCTGTCTCCCCCTCCTTCCCCAAGCGCTATGCCGCCAACATAAGGTCGGTTGTTCACAAGTGACTGAACACCAACAGTACCTCACAACACAGCCACCTGCCACACCCACACATGGTCACATAGTCAAGCAACGCAACATTGGCTGCTTCATAAACTGCTTCGCATTATTTCTTTCGCGAATCCACTTACTGATGGAGCTATCGTCGCTTATTCGTGTCTCTAAACCTAAGTAAAGTTTGCATTGTACCTCCTGAGAGCTAAAATGTATCATCTTGTTACGCGAAAGCCAGTTAAACTTGAACAGAACATTAGTCTATAATGAACGCTTGGACGTCTTTAGGATTATACTTTGATTACTGAAAAGCGACTTTATTTAACTGAGAGAAGCGCCTCACTTTTAAAGAATTGGATTCCATTGTCTGTAACTATAACAGCTACAAGTGGGACCAAACGGAAATTATGAACAAAATAAAAAAAAAATCTAATTGAGCTGACCTGATTAAGAGACCTTTACACAGCAGAGAGACTATTATCACCGAGACTTTTAAATTATGCCGAGTGACAAGGACACGGCTCTGTTTAAGCGTGTGACTGTGTGAGTGTTAGACAGGCAGCTGCTACAGTCACCAGCCTCGCTTGAGTGGGTATGGAGATTAAACAGCATGTCACCCCCTCCCATTTTCCGTGTGGGGCAATGGGGCAGAAGTAATAGTGTCCCCAACTGTGAGGATGCACAGAGGAAAGCTGCCCTGGATCCTCTCTTTCACTCACCTAACTCATCTCTTCATTACTTATCGTATAATTGTTTTCATATCGTTTACTTCATATATTTACCCGTTGCTGTCCCATCCTACTGAACGATAATGTTTCAGTCTGTAGTTTCCACTATATTTTCCTTCACACATACAATTCCAGCTTTCCCATCCTACTGAACTATAATTGTTTCACCCTATGATTTCCATTTTCATATTCCTCCCACCTCCTCCCAAACTTCCCCACATTGCCGCCCCAGCCTACTGAAGGATAACTCTGTCATTCTGTTTTTTCCTCATTCATGCCTTCTCTCTCACGTTCTGCCTCATCCTCCTAAGGGCAAGAAAGGAAATCAGTAAGCGTCAATTATGTCACCCTCTAACTTGCTTCATCATCCCTTCTTCCCATCACGGCAGCGGCAGTGTAATAATATAACACCATTTCATTAACGTTGGGAAGCTCACCAGACTCAGGGAGAAAAGTAGCAGGAAAACTAGTCATAAGCTTAGTCACGGTAAATGTGGTTGTAGAAATCACAGCCATAAAAATAGTCACAGGTGTATATACTGGTATCGTCAAAAAAAAAAAAAGGTCGCAGCCACCTTAGCGAAGTAAGAGAAGAAAACTAAAAACAATTGTCACTTAGACTATGCCCGTTATCAACTTAGTCCAATTTCTTGTGTTTACATGAGGTGAGAAAATTTACAGAAAGTGTCTTTGGTCTCTTTAGAGTAATGAATTATAGGGGAAAAGAAGCCCGAGGTACAGTTCGCACCCTACTCTACCGCAGGAGATACAAAGCTACTTTGCAATAAAAGTGTCGTGTTGAAGGGACCTCATATCACTACTCCAGCAGAAAGACAAGGCGATTCTTGTTCTCTACTCCCGAGCCCTTTAGTAGTCTTTAGTGACGTGCAGAGAATACGTGGGTTGTATATCTCCCCTAGGATATTCTCAAAGTCCTACAGAAAACATACGCACAGAAAAGTAAAATCATTTCTCTGTTTACCGACACGAGTCTCCCATCTCCGCGACCCAGCCAACTAGCGACTGAGCCACTTCGAACCTTCAGAGAACAGTTGGGTGGGCGAGACTGCCGCTGCTGCCACTAACCCGGCCTAATGGGAAGCCGATAGACCCGTGTTCACTTAATTATTACACTGGGCGGATAGATGGCGTCACGGCAAACTCATTCATGGCGCTGATGAGTGGATGCGTCCCGTGTGGAGGTGGAGTAGTGGGTCTCTTAAGCATTACTGCTGTTGTATTCTTTTTTCTCTTCTTTTCTTCCATTGTATTCCTCCTCTCTCTCTCTCTCTCTCTCTCTCTCTCTCTCTCTCTCTCTCTCTCTATCACACACACACACACACACACACACACACACACACACACACACACACACACACACACACACACACACACACACACACACACACACACACACACACACACACACACACACACACACACACACACTTTTATCGTCTTTCCACTACCCTAACCAGCTTCTGTATCCCATCTCCCCATTCACCTTCCTTTATTCCACCCTCTTCACACCGCTCCTCCCCTGTCCTTCTCACTCGCCCCTCTCTCCGTCCCTCTCCCGTCCCTTCTTCTTTTCCCTCTCCTGTCCTCTCGTCCTCTCTTCCCTTCCCTTCCCCGTCCCCCTCCTCGCCCCTGACGGCCGCCTGGGCTTTCCTAAACAGGCCAATTTAAATAACTGGCCCTGGTAAGTCCAAGTGGGAATGTCTAGAAACAAGAGTAAATAAAAGACGCGTAAATCGTGTGCGCCGCGGCTCCTCCCCCAGTGTTCCAATAAAGTGAAAGCGCATCAAGGGAGGAGCAGGAATTAATAAGGGAATTTATTAGCAATAAAGGCAGGCAGGCCAAATGTAGGCCCGACTCCCAGGGGAGAGGGGACGAGCGAGAGGGGAGAGAGAGAGTGAGAGAGAGATTCGACCATGTGCTCCTGCCCTGCCGACCTTCTCCTCTGCCATTTAATGTGCCTCCCTGCCGTCCCTCAACCCTACCTCCCTGCCGCCGTGTACCGTGCCTTTCCGCCGCCTTTCACCGTGCCTCCCTACCTCCATATTCTGTGCCCCCCTTCTACCCTACACCATGCCTCCCTGCCTCCCCCCTATGCCGTGTCTTCCTGTCTTCCTCTACCGTGCCTCCCTACCGTCCCTTTAAGCTTGTTTTATACCGTACTTCCCTGCCGTCCCTCTACCATGCTTCTCCCTACCTCCCTGTACCGCGCCTTCCTGCCGTCCTATATACTGTGTCTTCCTGCCGTCCCTCTACCCTGCTTTCCTATTTCGTAACGCCCTGCCGTCCCTCTACCTTGCCTCTCCTTACCTCCATATACCTTGCTTCCCTGCCATCCCTCCACCCTGCCTCCTTATACTGTGCCTCCCTGCCGTCCCTGTACCCTAACTTCCTTCCCCCACTGGCTCTACGGTAGCTCACTGTGGCGTCTGGAGCTGTGCCACACTTCTGGGACTGTGTGTGTGTGTGTGTGTGTGTGTTGTGTGTGTGTGTGTGTGTGTGTGTGTGTGTGTGTGTGTGTGTGTGTGTGTGTGTGTGTGTGTGTGTGTGTGTGTGTGTGTGTGTGTGTGTGTGTGTGTTCCCCCCACACCAGCACACTGCCGCCCTATTTGTCGCACCCTGTCACCCTTGGCACCTTACTACTGCCCCCCCTCCCTCGTTCTCTTACCGCCGTCTGTATCGCCTCTTCCCACTCTCTGCTGCCCCCTGTCACCCCCTCCCCCTCTCTGCTGCCCCTGTCGCCCCCTGACCCTCACCGCTGCCTTTCTACCACTAGTAAACAGCTAATTACTGACCAAAGTTCTCAGACGGTCATCAGTTTACCTACAGTATCTCCCCCCCCCCATCCTTAAAGTTCCACTCCCCGTCTTCCTACACTTCTTCCCTCCACTGCTTGCTGCACTTCTTAGTCTTCCTCCTCTCCTCCTCCACACCTTTCTCAGTCCTGCATTTCTCATCTATGTTCTCCCTTTCCTTTCAGTCTTCCTCTTCTCTTCCTCTCAGTCCTTCCCTTGCTCCTTTCTCCTTATGCATCCCGACATCTCCATTTCTCAGTGTTCCCCTTCTACGGTTCCTTTCAGTTTCCCTCATCTTCTGCTTTCCTCAGTCTTCCATTCTTTTTGTTAGTCCTCCTTTTTTTCTATCTTTCCCACAGTCTTTTTCTTCTCTTCATCCCCTCAGTCTCCCCCTTCTTTTCCTCCTCTCAGTTTTCCCCATCTTTTATCCCGCTGCTCCTCCTTCTCCTCCTCCAGCCTCCAGTACACCACCCGGTATGGCATAGCGCCTCCTACTGCGCTATCAATACTCCTCCCTGCGCTACCCAACACCCCGCAAGACCCCCCCGGGGATCCGAATCACGACCTGCTGATGTGTGCGTGCTGACAGAGGGCGGCACCACCACCACCAGGGCCACGTGCTGGACACCCTCACGTGGCACACTGTCAACACACCAATCATGCTCTCACACTGTTATGATGGATTTTCCCTTACCTCGGATAGTTCAGCTTCAGAAGGATATATATTTGGCTGCCTCCTAAACCAACAGTAAAAAGATAAATATGGCACACTTTCAACACACCCCTCATATTGTCACGGTGCCATGGGTTTTCGCTAAGTTCGGCTATAACATCCCTAACAAAGATAAATTTTGTTTGTCATGAATCATAAACCCACGAGAAAGATTAATAAACGTTTCTTTTTTATATTTAATTAAAAAAAAGGCAGATTATCGGCTGTCATAGATCTTTCACGACTAAAAGCAATTGTTTTCTGTATGGTTCATTTTTTTCAGGCAAATAATGGTAGTAGGGTCGTGAGTTCAACAGGCTACTACGTACGTGAATAATCTAAGTCGACCTACGGTGTTTTATCCCATGCCCTTTCAAGCGACAGACCAGGGCAAGATTCACAGACACTTACTATAACTCACTGTTGTAACATTTTTTTTTTTTTTTTTTATTCATTAGATATAAGGGAATGAGAGTGTAGAATTCTGTCATTTCTCTAGTTGTTCCTGGGAAAGTAAATCTTAACTACGACAGGTTTTCAGTCGTAAGTTAGGTTTTGAATCAGGGTCCAGAGTTCTTCCACCGTTTCACCCTGGGAATGGGAGGGCTGGACAACTCTCAACCCTGGGAGGTAAAAATGAGAGACTGTCGCACGGGGAATTGTGCACGTACGAAGTTACTGTGGAGCCGAAGAATCACACACACACACACACACACACACACACACACACACACACACACTACCACGTCATGCACTGCTACATCAGGCACTGCTGCACCTGAGTCACTTAACACAGTGCCATTTCCCACATTCACACAACACACTTCGTCTCATGCAAGTGCACAGAGTCGTTACAGGTGCTCTGTACTCCCCATGAATGATGGCTGACGGACGTGTGTGTGTGTGTGTGTGTGTGTGTGTGTGTGTGTGTGTGTGTGTGTGTGTGTGTGTGTGTGTGTGTGTCAGCGTACTCCACCCCAAAGGGCGGAGGGAGATTGTGGTAATCGATGTAAATTTGAGTGCGTGAAATCTGACACAGCGGGAGGAGGTTAGGCGGGAGGACAGGAGAAATAAAAACAAGAAAAAAATGGGGGGGGGGGAGGACAGGGATAGAACAAAAACGCAACGAATTGATGTTCATGGACCAATTCTTGTGGATTTAGGTTACCTGACACCTCTTTCTCAACGATGTTATTTTGCTATTAAGTGTGCCTCAAAATTCTCATTAGCACGTAGGAGTCTTGTGTCGTTTTTTTCTTGGTACCTCCATACGATATTATTCAGGTTAGGAAATAAATTATACAGTAACAAGCAGCTTTATTCTCGTGGGTTTAGGGGGCTCCCTGGTATCTTCCGCAGCGATATTTCTGGCATGTTACGTATTGTCTTTCCAGCACTGAAAAAAATAAAAAAGTGCAGAGGAATGGTAACGCCGTGTTCAGAGGACGGAGATATAGAGTACGTAAGGGAGGTGGTGTGTGTGAGAAAAGGAGCGGTTTCTGAATGGGGAGAATAAGGATAGAAAAGCCTGGATGCTCATTTGTCGAGGGTGCCCCCTCACTGCATCTGGCGTCAGGAAACAGACAAGTGAGCAGAGAGACAGACAGACAGACAGATAGAGCAGTAATTAATACGGTAAATGATGGCTTGTTGGAGAGTTCAATCTGCGACACAGCAGAGGTAGGAGGAAAGTGAAAACATAACTGCAGTGCTAGTGGGCAGCCTGATAAGCAGTTAACTGAAAGTACGGTAAGAGACAAAGTTCGCCAAGATGTTCACTGCTTCTGGTTCACACACAGGACATAACCGTCACTTTCCTCCCCGGCACATCATATCATCGAGCATCATCTATGGGGTGATAATCATACCAAGCCTCTCTTAGCTTAGAAATACTAGTCAACAGAGAAAGCGAAACCCAGATTATGTGATATATTAGGTGAACTTTTGTCACCGACCCTGTACAGTCGATAAATGACGCCTCCAAATATCACAATGCAAAACGAACGAAAATCCTAAACATTGCATTATGAGTCTATAGAAGTATGGTATGGTATTTTGACAGTATGTGCTATAAGGACGAACCGCACTGACCATTTCCACTTGGTTAAGATATGCAACGCTTGTAAGTAGCCTCAGCCATATTAACTATTCCGTGACGACAGTAGCCGCGAGTCCACAAGCAGACTGCTCCAAGGGTCTCCCACACAACCATATTTTTTCCACAGCTAATAGTGTCAACTTTCCCACCACTCTGCATGGGCGCGTCAGCCTGCGCAACATATATCGCCAGCAAAGCACCACTACCAGACCCAGTGCCTTTATTTGTCCAAGTAGAGCACTAGTATCCATTTTGTATTTTGTATTATATGTGTTTGATTCTGGGCATGTATCGTTATTTGAGAGGTGTTGTTTTAGATTTATTTTTCACTTAATTTTGTTAGATGTAAAGCTTCTTAGCAGCTATTTTTGATAGCCCATGTCACTGGGAACTCTGAGGATAGTTTGTCATGATGATGATGATGATGATAATTGATGAGTGTTGTTGTTGTTGTTGTTGTTGTTGTTGTTATTGTTATCATTATTATTGATCTTTTGTTCATAAATTTCTGGATGTGCTTTTGTTTAATGTCAGCGATTTATGATCGCTACCATGCCAAAAATACATCCAAAGAACATTTCGGAATGCAGCCAAACACATGTTCACATCCTAATATTGACACTAACTCTCATAGTCAAAAGACTGAAGTAACAGTAACAATAAGTATAGCATCTTCCCTTCCCCTGTTATGACGCGTATGTCAAAATCCTGGTCTGACAGCTGATCTCTGGTATAATCATATCATCAAATTAGCCTCACCAATAATTATACTCCCCTTCCCGCTCCCTCGTTCCCTTAATCCTCCCATAATAATAACCACTTCATCGTCACAGCACAAGTAATAATATCACCCTTCCTCCGACGTGACGATTCTCCCACCTCACCAAAACACTCAGCTTTAATAACTATCTCACCAACACTCACTGCTCCCTGCCACGCCATTCATCTCTGCACCCAGTCACATCCACCACCACAGCAATATTCGCCACCATAGTCACGTTCACTACTACTGTACAACCACAACTACCACAACAATCGCATACATTACTACAACCACGCTCACCCATCACCACCATAATCACAGCCTCAACCAGTCTTCAAACCACACACACACACACACACACACACACACACACACACACATAACCATCACCACAACTGTAATTCATCATCTCGCTTTCCCCTACAAAATCACGCCACCGCCTAACACCCTCTGCAACATCTACTGTCGTTCCACCCTCCGATGTACCTTTCTAATTCGTCTGCCACATCTTGTCTACCTTTTAACACCCCTAACATGCCCTGCCTACCCTTCTGCTCCTCTGCCATACCTTATACAGTTCTCTAACACCATCTTGACCCTCAGGATCGTGCGAAACAAAGCGGCAGAGAAGGCAAAACATGGGCTGCCCGGCACACTGTCACCCGTGTCCGCCGCCACCTCAGTCATCAGCCACGCCCCCCCTGCCTCCCATGATGCCTCCCTCCAGCGTCCCGGCTCCTATTCCATCAACGGCATCCTGGGCATCCCTCCGCACACCGACCCCAACGGCAACATCAACAAGAGGAAGAGAGACGACTCAGGTTAGTGGTGTAAATATTTGGTCAGACCGGAAATTGTTGTTTTGGTTAACCGCTTCTGTACCATAATGACTTTATAAGTCGAGTTATTTAGTAGTCAGCTTCTTTATTATTTATCTGCTTATTGATTTATTCATCTGTCTTTCATTTTTCTATTACCATATGATTATATTCAGTTTCTGAGAGACCGCATGCATAGAAAATTACAATTTCCAGCAATCCATTCAGTAAAACGCCTCGAAAACGGAGCAAAAAACAAAAAAGCAAGATAACATAAGTTATATTAAATTTTTGTTAACGCCAGATGTTTATATTCAGCTTAGGAAAGATCACTCTTACTGAAAAGTAAACCTGTTTCTCTCCTTCTGTTAACTTCACCCTTGTATTTTTTCACCATTCTCACTCACTGATCGTGACACACAAGATTTACTCGTATAGAGAGAGCAGGCAGAGAATGTGTGAGTAGTGAGGGACAGACACGACAAGAGAGGGGAAATTGGAGGGAAAGTGGTAAGGAAAGTGGGCAGAGGCAGTGAGAGATAGAGTTTCGAGGGGATGAGGGTAGGGAGAAAGTTGTGTGTGTGTGTGTGTGTGTGTGTGAGAGAGAGAGAGAGAGAGAGAGAGAGAGAGAGAGAGAGAGAGAGAGAATTAGTGTTAAATTAAGTATTTTTCAATTGTTTTCACAGTTAAAATATCTGACTTCGTACCATACTGTATACTATTACAGTACATTCTTGTTTCAGAACACACACACACACACACACACACACACACACACACACACACACACATGCGCGCGTCTGCGTGCGTGCGTGTGTGTGTGTGTGTGTGTGTGTGTGTGTGTGTGTGTGTGTGTGTGTGTGTGTGTGTGTGTGACACGATCTTATCAGCTAGGGGAAACCTCAGGCTGACTAGGGGACATTTTCCTAACCTCAGTAAATCCCTCCAGCACAAGACTGCTAGGATTTTTCTCAGCTAAATAAATCGTCTAATGCCAGCTTAAGTAAAATACTCAAGTTCGACCACCAAAGTCATAACAATAAAGCCTCCGACTATTCACCCCCGACCCTATTGCACCTCCTGACCCTAGTAAATCCCTTGGCCGTATTAAACACCCTGACTCTGTTAACCCCCTCGTCTTGCAAAACCTCTCGCTCTTGTAAACTCTCTTGACTATTAAACCACTTATTTGTAAATCCCCTGGCTCCACCAAAACTCTGTGACTCTTGTACGTCTCCTACCTCATTTAAACCCCTGCTTCTATCAAACCTCTTGCCTCTATCAAAGCTCCAGGCTCCGTAAAACCCTCTGACTCTTGTACGCTCCCTTCCTCTGTTAAAAAAAAAAAATGCCTCTATCAAACCTCCTGGATCAATTAAACCATCTAGACTCTTGTAAACCGCCTGGAGTAAGCTAAACCTCTTGATTTGCAAAACCCCTGACTACTAACCCCCTGTACTTATGAAACCCCTTGACTTTTGTAAACCTCCAGTTGCCAGCTAAACCCCCTGACTATTAAGTCCCCTGACTGTTAAACCCCTTAGCTCTTGTAAACCCCTCGGCGCCAGTTAAACCCCCTAACAACCCTCGCCATCTTTGTCAGCGAAGAAAGACGCCCTCCACTACAACCCATTTATTCAATTACATTTTTCTGGAGTCAAATTAAAATGTTGTGGGTATGAGATGAAGGCGGATGCTCTCCCCTTCTCCCCCTCCCACACGACTCTCTGGGGAGGTGTAAGGGGGGAAGAGTTATTTACTTATTTACTTATTTATTCATTTATTTCACTTGTTTTTGTTGTTTATTTTGTGTTACTAGGCACATGGAGAGACAGACAGGGAAATGAAGAAGTGAAGGAGCATTGTGGTGTGGATGTCGATGTGATAGAAAGCGTTAGAAGAAATAAACTGAGGTGGTTTGGCCATGTGGAAAAGATGGAGAGCGAGAGACTAACGAGAAGAGTGTATGTGAGTGTGGTGGAGGGGGAGAGAGGGAGGGGGAAGCTGAGGATGATATGGAGGGATGGAGTGGAGAGATATATGAGAGAGGGGGATGTAAGCTGGGAGCAGGGCAGTGAAATGGCGGGGGACACGGCGACGTGGAGGCGATTTGTTTGTGGCCACATCTTACGGGATTAAGGCGTCTGGAAATATGTAAATAGATAGACTAGGCACTCATTTTTGTGCTTTCGTGCTCCTAGTTATGGAATCTTCCCACTCCAGGTATTAGAGGGATTTTGTGATATGAGGGTGATGATGATATTGATAGTGGCGACGATGATGATGGTGAGGATGATGATAAGAATAATAATGATGAGTGGGTGAGTGTGCTAGCATGGTGGTGAGTGAGTATAGTGATGATGATGATGGTGACTGGATGAGTGAGCTAGTATGGTGTGTGTGTGTGTGTGTGTGTGTGTGTGTGTAGTGTTGATGATGATGGTGATGATGATTGAGTGAGTGAGTAAGTTTAGTGAGGAGTAGGTCAGTGAGGGTAGTGGTGGTTTAGAGTGAGGTGATATAAATGTTTGTATAGGTAGAGCGGTGTTTGTGTGGTGACGAGGTCCATAAGGAAATGAGAAAGGAGTAGCTGAAAAAGTGAGCAAATGAGGGAGTGAGGGAGTGAATGAAAAAGTCAGCAAATTAGTGGATGTGAAAGTGTGAAAGTAAACAAATGAATGAGTGAAAAGTAAGCAAGTAAGTCAGAAAGTGAAAAAAGTAAGTAAATGAGTGAGAGAGTGAGTGAAAAAAAATGTGCAAGTTGGTGAGTGAGAGAGTGAGAAAGTCAGCAGGTAAAGTGTATTAAGCAAACCTAACGTAGTATCCGCCTCGACACCTACTGCTCCATTAACTTATCATCCCCAGGCACTCCTAAACCAGGCGAGGGCGACGCACACCACTAAACACTCCATCCCGTTAATGAGTTCCCATCCCCTGTGTGTGTGTGTGTGTGTGTGTGTGTGTGATCATCTAGATGTATGTGTTTAAAGAATCTCTCTCTCTCTCACACACACACACACACACACACACACACACACACACACACACACACACACACACACACACATACACACACACACAGCATCCATCCATCTATCCATCCATATTAATCATCTTCATCCCCTTCATCCATTCATCTCAATCAACATTTTCTCTCCAGACACACATCCTGTTCTCTTTCTCATGTATTATCTACCATCTCCATCCTTCAGCATCCCTCCTTCCCTCAGCATCCTTCTCTCCCTCAGCATCCCTCCCTCCCTCAGCATCCCTCCTTCTCTCCCTCAGCATCCCTCCCTCCCTCAGCATCCCTCTCTCCCCCAGCATCCCTCCCTTCCTCAGTATCTTTCTCTCCTCCAGCATCCCCCCTCCTCCAGCACCACTCCTTCCTTCAGCATCCCTCCCTCCCTCAGCACCCCTCCCTCCCTCAGCATCCTTCCCTCCATCAACATCACTCCCTCCCACCTTTTGCATCTCTCTGTCTCTGTCTCTGTCTGTCTGTCTGTCTGTCTGTCTGTCTGTCTCTCTCTCTCTCTCTCTCTCTCTCTCTCTCCTTTCAGCATCTCTCTTTCCCCTCAGTATCCCTCCTTCCCCATCATCTCGCCTTCCTCTACTCTTCTCTCCTCCTTCTCTCTCTCTCTCTTTCCCCTCCCCAACATCCACCCATCATTCTTCCGTCCTTCACTCCCTCCCTTCCTTCCCTTCTTGCCATATCCCTCATTGAGCTTCCCTCCATCCTTCATCTTTATCCCATCCCTCTCCCTCCATTCTTCTCTTCTCCGCCCCCTCTCCCTCCTTTCCCCCCTCCCCCCAATCCATCATGGGCAGTATGCAGGGCCCTCGTAACAAGCAATTAATTATTTCTTGATGGTGGGCTCGGTCACTCCGCCACCAGGGGTCGCCTGGTAATGGACGCTGGCGTGGGAGGGACGAGGGAGGGAAATAGGGAGGAGGGGAAGGGAGGGGAAATAGAGAAAGAGGAGGTAGAGGGATATGGGGGAAGAGGAGAGAGTGAAAGGGAGGAGAAATAGGGAGAAGAGGAAGAGGGAGGAGAAGAATATGAGGGTTGGGAGGCAAGTGGAAGGGAGGGGACATGAGGGAGGTGACTGGAAGGACGGAAATGTGAGGAGAAAGGGAGAGCTGGCGAGGGAGACAGAGACGGGAGTGAAAGGGAGCGTGAGACAAGAGAGAGGGAGGAAACGAAGAGGAGAGATTGGGAATGAGAGAAAAGCAAGGAGAGAGAAGATGCAAGAGAGGAGAAATGGAGGAAAAGAGGAAAGAGAAAGGACATGGGGGGTAGGTGAAGAAATAAGGAGAGAGCGGGAGTAGAGAAAATTGTGAGAGAGGGGAAGGGGAAGGACGTGAGAGGTAAGGGTGGGGGACGTGGGAGTAAGGGGGAATGTAGGGAAAAGAGGATGTAAGAAGGGCGAGAAAAGGGAACAGAGGGGGACGAGGAGAAAAGGGGAAGGAGGGGCTGAGGGGAAGGAAGGAAGGAGGGGAGACATGAATGGGGAAAATGGCGTCCGGATGGGAGGAGTCAGTAAGGGAAAGAAGAATGGCAGAGAGACAGGAAAGGGTGGCAGGAAAAATGAGGCAAAAGGAGACACAGAAGAAAAAGAGAAAGTGTGAGAAAAGCGAGGGACAAGAGAGATATGGGAAAAAGAAAAAGTGAGATAAAAAAGAATGTTAGGAGGGAAGCAGGGCTGTGAAATACGAACAACAACAACAGAAGCGAGAGGAAGACAGAAACAAAAAAAAACTTTTGTTAAGGATTCGAAAAGAGGAATGAGAGATAGATAAATAGATAGAAAGTCCAACAGAGAGAGAGAGAGAGAGAGAGAGAGAGAGAGAGAGAGCAGATCAAAGATGGAAATAAAACTTTGTGCTTATTAACCGAGGTAATTCTATATAGGGTATCTTTCTCCTCCCCTCCTACCTACTTCTTTCCCTCGCTCTCTCCCACTTCACCTCATCCCTTGTTCTCTTCTTCCATCTCTGCTACTTATTCTGTCCTTTTACACACACACACACACACACACACACACACACACACATTCCCTCTCTCTCTCTCTCTCTCCTGATACCTCCATTATATTTACAACTTCCACCGCCACCTAAGTCACCGTCGACGCCTCCTACACCAGCGCCATTTGTCAGGGTAAGATCCGGGATTGGAATAGCCGATTGGGGAAGGTGATAGGGGAGATCCTGAGGCCGTGGTCAGTGAGAGAGAGAGACACAGCGACAGAGACAGAGACAGACAGAGAGACAGACAGATAGAGAAGGGAAGGGAGGAGGAAGTGGCGATGATGAAGATGTCACAGTGATGTCACCACATCAGCGGGGTCACTGGTGTGCCTTCGCATGGACTTCCGGGGCCCAAGACAAGACCCCCAGCCTCCCATCCCACCCCTCAACTCCACTACCTCGGTCCTTCCCTCCCCTCTCCCCCTTCCCTCTCCCCCTTCCCTTGTACTATGTCGATGAGGAAGAAGGGATAAAATAAGACAGAGTTGGAACACACTTAATCCTTTGAATATTATGACCCCCGACCCCCCCATCCTCCACCCCTCCCCCTTTGTGCTGTGTCAGAAGGGGAGTATGAGCAAAATATGAAAGAATTCGGACACACTTAACCCTTACAGTACAATAACCTCACACACCAGCCACCACTCCATCCTTCCCAGTCTCCTTTTACCCCTCCAGTGCTGTGTCAGAGAATACCGTATGCGGAGTTAGGGCACATTTGTCCTCTTCATTGCGACTGCTTTTTCATCACTCCCTTGCCACAGCCAGAATGTTTGTTTCGGTTTGGAGGAGAACCACTCACAGTAAAGAGGCCACCAGTTTCTTTGCCATGAAAACATTTGGGGGCAGATAAACAGACAAAATAGACAGACGTAGATAGACAAACACACTGAAGCAGTAGGAAGATAGATAACTTGACTATAGTCGCGGCACACGACTCTGAGGTTATTATAATACTCTGGCAACCTACCATTTAAAAGTGCGTAAAAGTGCGTCCGATATCGTATCAAATTATACACGAATCATATTATTATGCACTAATATATTATACACGAATATTAATATATACAAACTTATAATACACGAATCACATGCGTCTCATATATACACGAAATCAGACGCACTTTTGAATGATAGGTTGCCAGGGCACGATAATAACAACCTCAGAGTCGCGCGCCGTGACCTTAGTACTGATTGACAAATATAGACAGAAAACTATTGCGTAAGATATACTGTACGGAAGATTGATGTAAAAAGATGGAATGATTGACAGATGGACTGACATCGAGACAGACAGATAAACCAACACGGCCTAGGGAAATAGTCAGGGAGAGTGATAAATAACCAGACATAGATTGACAGTTTTTCCCCCATCAAATCTCTACTCGCTCCAGGGAATCGAATTTTGTGTGTCCGGAAGAGGGATGGCTGCCTTAAGATTTCTTTGGGGCGTTTTTATTGGATGGTGAGGGAGAGAGATTAGATGCGTTGTCTCTCTCTCTCTCTCTCTCTCTCTCTCTCTCTCTCTCTCTCTCTCTCACACACACACACACACACACACACACACACTTCTCCCTACCCCGGCCTCCTAAAAGCTCCTACTCCCTTGATCGATAGCTAAACAGGGTGGCTGCTTTGAGATGTCACACAAACTTGACTTATGGGCTGAGGACCCCGTGGTTGTTACTGAATCGATGAGGGAGAGGGGATACTAGAGGAGAGATTTAAAAAGAAGAAAGAGAACACAGTGACAAAAGAAATCATCATCATCATCATCATCATCATCGTCATCATCACCTGGAACTGACGCATGATGGTGTTGTGGTATGATGCATCAGCCAGGGTTACTTGGCGTGGACGCATGGCTTTTTTTTTTTTTTTTTTTTTTTTTTTTTTTGAGAGAGAGAGAGAGAGAGAGAGAGGTGATGTAGTACTGCCACCAAGTGTGTAGGGAAGTAACCTATCCGTAAAAATGGTGTTAGTTACGGCAGCCCGCACGTAAAGGCGTAAATGTGAGAGTGCTTGTCACCCTTTCATTAACCCTGTCAGTCCGGTGACGTACTTTCCCACTTTTATCTAGCTTCTAATTGATTATTTGATTCAGCTTAGGAGAGGCTTCTCAAACCGGAGTTAGTTGTTGTCTCCAATATCTCTTTCACTCCAAGGGCGCTTTCCCAAACTGAATAAAATCGTCCTGAGGTGAGAAGAGCAAACTAAAAAATAAAATCTGTTTAATACTCAAATTCCTATGGCTCGCACTCAGCTGAATGAAGTCGTCTGATGTTAGCTGAAGTAGAACATTAAAGTTGCACCTCTTTGAAAAGGTTAATGATCCTTGTACGAAGATTCTCAGGTTCATATGACATGGCAAGACTCTGTGCTTTCGTTCCTTAGACCTTCCTGCAAAAATAAGTCTTCGTTCCGGTGGGGAATTCGTGCCAGGTTTGTTTATCGTTCTCTTTCCTTGACCTTCCCGCAAAACCAGGTCTTAGTTACGACAGGGAAATATCAGATTTTTGGGTACGACAAGCAGCAATCAGATCTTAATTTACGACATGGAAAATTACATCTTCAATTACAACAGGGCAAATCAGATGTTAAAATACGATAGGGAAAAGTCAGATCTTAAAATACGGCAGGGAAAATCAGATCTTAAAATACGATAGGGAAAACCAGATCTTCAATTACGACAGAGAAAATCAGATCTTAAAATACGACAGGGAAAATCGCTAGTATAGAGGAAAAAACGATCTTAGTTAGGTGAGGGCACCGTTCGTAAGTTTGTTTGTGACTGGTTGTGACCGGACGTGCATCCTTCCTTTGTCCCCCTGAGCAGTGGAGAGGAGGGAGGGGCAGGCGGGATGTCGTCGTTGATGTTTGTATTTATCACGACTCCGTTTCTACCCCTCACCCTTCCCCCCTACCCTTCCATCACCATCTCCTTTACCCCGCAAACTCCCCTCCGTTTCCCTTCTCTCTTTCCCTCTCCCTACCCCTCTCTTCCTCTCCCCCATCTTTCCTTTACCCCTTCTCCTTCCCCCTCTCCCTCTCCCTCATCATCACCCTCTCCTTCCTCCACTTCCTTCTCCACTACCTCTCCCCTGCCCCTCCCAGGCCGCGGACGTCACTACTTGGCCGCGGAATTGAGCCCGACCAGTCACCGGAACCAGCGCTGTGTGTTGCCTTACAATATGGTCCGAGTGTCAGCTGCGAGACCAGGGGGAGACGGGGAAACACACTCTAGATCAGGATGCACAAATAAACTTTCAGTCAAATCCTTCTCACAGCTCACAGACAGTCACTTCCAACTTTTAGCTCACAGACAAACAGTCACTGTCCTCTCATAACTAACAAACTTCGTTCATTCTTGTAACTCAGTCATAGTCAATTCCCACTCGTAACTCACAAACTCAAAATCACTTTCCTCACGTAGCTCACAGATTAATAGTCAGTTCCCTCTTGTAACCTACATACTCACAGAAAGTTCCTTTTCGTTACTCTCTAACAAACTTTCAGTCAATTCCCTCTTGTAACTAAAATGTGCTTTTCTTAGAACAAGAGCCACGGAAAGATTCTGCACTCACCTTTCCTTAGCCTCCCTACAAAACTAGATTAAAGTTACGATAAAAAAAACTGATTGTAAAATTGTTTGTAAATCGATACCATGGGCTGAGATTCACAAATAAGCTTATGATCGATTTCATGTCGTACCTAACATATATTTTCGTAGGGAGGACAAGTGAAGGAGAGTGCAGCATATTTCCAAGTTTGGGGGAACTGTATTATTGTGGACTAAGGAGGCGTTCTAGCACCTCTTCCTTACCAGTTGTTTCTGCATAGTCTACGGCACACTAACATTCTCTTTTATGATATTTAAGCAATCTACGTCAGTCACAGAAAGAAGAGTTGGTGTAGTACGCAAAATAGGTAGCTGAGGAAGAAGGAAAAAGGAAATTTTAGAAAGTCTCCTTCACCGAGTATACGATACTTGTTCATCCCGCAGAAGCCAATCACAGTTAAGACGAAACTGATTAACGTTTGTGAATCTTGGTCCCGGTATTCATATCCTCCAGGGACCATTCTTTTTGCTGATCGCAGTATTGGGGGCCGTATTTTCGTGAGTTTGGGATACTACCTGCCACCTCTTGTTCTGTCTGCCTGTCATTTTACAGCCAGACACCTTAAGCACAGAAGGGGTGGTCACAAACGAATCGCCTCTATATCACGCTATCCCTCTCCACTGGCGTGCCTTCCTAACTTACATCCCCTCCGTCATATACATCTTTACACCTTTCCTCCATCTCATCCTATACTTTCTATTCTTTTGCCTGCATCCCTTCTTCCTATTCTCCTTTCGTCCATCTCCACCTGCCGTCCTCGTTTCATTCATCTCTTCCTGCCTCTCTTACTTTCTCCATCATCCCTACCTCCATTTTCTTCCCAGCCTCCATTCCAGTCCCCCTTCCTTTGCTTCATCCTTACCTCCCATCCTTCCGTTCACCTTTCTCTTCTTCCCTCCCCTCCTCCCTCTCTTCCTTACCTTCATTTCTCTCTACATCCCTTCTTGTCTCCGTTCCTGCCTTTCTTCCTTCCTTTTTTTCATTCATTCATGCATCCATTCGTTCTCTCCTGCCATTGTTTCCTTTTTAATACTTCCATGACAAGGTTAATACCAGTACTGTTAGTTTGAAGACCAGACCACCTCAAAAGAGCCATAAGGTATGTGTGGTCTGTATATCTATGTGACTCCCTCCATCCGTCTCGTGACCCTTCTCCCTCGCCCACCACCACAAACTTGAGACCGAGTTTTAAATACCTTTCAGAGTAAGATCATCTCTCTCCAGCCACCTAATTATCAGAGAGAATAGATATGTTAGTCCCCCCTCCCCTCCCCTCCCTTCCCCTCCCGTGTAAGCTGCCGCGAAGAATGGGAGGGAAAGGGAGGGAGTTGAGGGAGGATGAGAGAGAAAGGAAGTAGAGAAAAGTGGTGGACAGAAATGAAGGGAAGGACGAGGAGGTGAGGGATGGAAAGGGAAGAAGAGAATGAAAGGGAAGGGAAGGGAGACGAAGAAGGAAGGGACGGGAGGAAAGAAATGGGAGAGAGAGAGAGAGAGAGAGAGAGAGAGAGAGAGAGAGAGAGAGAGAGAGAGAGATAGAGTTGGCTGAAAGAAGGGAAGGAATATTTATGGAGAGAGAGAGGGGGGAAGGGTTGTGGAGAGGGAGAGGGGGTTATGGAAGGATTGTGGAGAGAGGGAGATGAAGGAAGAATGAGTGCAGAAACAGGAAGGAAGGAGAAAGGCTGAGAATGGGAAGGGATAAGGGAGGAAAGAGTTGGTTTTAGAGAGGGTGAGGGAGGGGGATGACAAACGAACAAAGTTCAAAAATGGATGGCAGTTCCTGGGTAGTGGAAGATGAACAAGTGGATGTTATGAAGAAGAGTGTGTGTGTGTGTGTGTGTGTGTGTGTGTGTGTGTGTGTGTAATTCACCGGGTCGGTCAGGATCACTCGATGGTCGTGATCGTCAGCTTTTACCCTCCCGGAAGGGAGCTGAGAGCTCATATAGTCCGATCTAAGGGCAAGGCTGTGACCTTCACACACGCACACACCCATCCCCTTGCTCAAGGGGGACAGTAACCACCCACTTTGTCAGTGAAACTTTTCGCAACCTGAGCGAGGCGCGAACTCCTGTCTACCGGATGGCAAGCGAGAACGTTACCACTGTACCAGCAAGCAGTATGTGTGTGTGTGTGTGTGTGTGTGTGTGTGTGTGTGTGTGTGTGTGTGTGTGTGTGGAGTAGTAGGTGAATGAGTACATGATAAGGTGTATTGTACACTGTTGTTGGAGTGGAAGATAGATGAATGAACGATGTGGGTAAAAGAATGACGATGAATAAGTTCTTGATCCGTAACGGCAGCCGTTAAAGATAACAACTAATCCCATAGCACCCTGGTCGGTGAGTAGGGTCCTGAGGCTGTACTACCGTAGTCCAGTACATTTAAGGGTACATGACCACTGGATCAGTCTAATCCTCTTCGTGGGATATGCGATCGAAAATCCTCCAATCATTCTTTTAGCAGGTCTGTCACTTTGATTGGGGTATTCTAACCACTAGGCCACTGGACACATAACAAGAGATAATAGAAGGAAAACAAGTTAAAACCAGCCACTCTGTGCTGGAGTTGTAAGCCTGAGATTATCTGACACTGAGAGGTGGAGCTACACAACGCTGACCACACAGACATTTCACTCCACACTCCTTGGCTATTCCACTAACCGTTATCTCCACATTCAAATCCATTTTGTCTTAAACCTACTCTTTGGCTGATGTTCTCTGTTAAGGAAGCTTCCTAACATCTTTTCATAAGTGATATATTTTGTTTATTGTACCTTACTGTCCTCTTCTGTGTTATACAAATCCTTTCAATATCGCCATACTTTTCATAAATGATGTACAAAAGGATATTAACCAGCCATATCCAGAAATGTATCGCCAAGGAATAGGTGTTAGGGAGCTTCTTTACCTGACGACAATATGAACTTTGTCTCTCGCCTGTGTAATCATCACGTATTTTTTTCGATACTGTTGCACCACACTGTCTCTTATAACTCCACATAATTACCCCACACTGATACTTCACGCCTTGTCTCTTCCACCTTGTCTCCCACACTCTGTCTACTAAACACTGGTTCTCCACACTGTCATTCCATAGGTACTCTGCCTCATCTACCTTGTCTCTCACTCTCTGTCAGTGTCACATCCTTTATCCTCACTATAACTTCCCACCCTTTCTCCACACTGATACTCCACATTGCCTTTCTGCCCCCCTGTCGACACCATTCTGCCTCACGCCACCTTACAGTCAGCCCTGCACTCTCACTCTTGATCCACACTCTGCTTCACGATTCACTCCGCTCTCTATCTGTCACACTCTTCACAATGATACCTTCCTCCCTCCGACCAGCACACACACACACACACACACACACACACACACACACACACACACACACACACACACACACACACACACGCACAAGAGCGTCCCATCAACAGTTATTACGGGGAGTCAAAGGCGGAAAGTTGAGTCGCTTATACCAGTCTCTCTCTCTCTCTCTCTCTCTCTCTCTCTCTCTCTCTCTCTCTCTCTCTCTCTCTCTCTCTCTCTCTCTCTCTCTCTCTCTCTCTCTCTCTCTGTATCTATCTGTCTGTCTACCTTTCTATCAATATATCTATCTATCTGTCTGTCCGTCTGTCTGTCTGTCTTTGTCTATCCATCTATCTATCGTGTAATCATCCTATCTCTGTTAATTCGTCTTTTTATGTATTGTCAGACGTATTGCCCAGGATTGCCTAACTCACCTCTCTGCCACACTTCAGTAAACACTCGTCTGGACTAATATGTGTTACTTTGCAGACGAGCACCGAGACATGAATGGCAACGCAGAGGATGACCTCAAGAGACAGCGAACTCAATACAATACAGACTCATTCTACACCAATGTAAGTTGGTGTACTGCTGCTGCAATACTGCTACTACTACTGACTGGCATAAGTAGTAGTACTAACAGTGGTAGTAGTAGTAGCAGTAGTAGTAGTAGTAGTAGTAGTGGTGGTGGTGGTACAGTTGTGGAAGGGATAGTAGTTGCTGTAGTAGTAGTATTAGTAGCAGCGGCAGCAGTAGTACCGTAGTAGTAGTAAAGTAGCAATAGTAGTAGTTGTAGTGGTGGTGCTGGTACAGTTGTGGAAGGGATAGTAGTTGCTGTAGTAGTAGTATTAGTAGCAGCGGCAGTAGTAGCACCGTAGTAGTAGTAAAGTAGCAATAGTAGTAGTTGTAGTAGTAGTAGTAGTAATGGTGTGGTGTTAGTAATAGTGATGGTAAGATAGAAGTAGCAATGGTGATGGTTGCTAGTTATAGTTGTAGTGGTGATAATGGTAATATTAGAAATAATAGCAGTAGTCTCTCTCCTCCATTTCTGCACTCTTTTCCATCTTTTTCTTCGTTTCCTCTCTGCCTTTCCTTTTTCTCTCACTCTCCAGCAACTCCCAAGGGTCCTCCCCAGGCAAAACACTGATGTCTTCCTATACCTTCACATGCCTCCTTTCCTCTCCCTTTTTCTTTTCTTATCCTCCTCTGTCTTCTTTCCTTTACTTCTCCTTTCATATAACTTTATCTTTCCCCCGTCCATGTACTCTCCCCCTCACCTCTCTCTCGTCTCTCCCTTTCATCCTTTTCCTTCTCGTACTCCCTTTCCCTTCTTCCTCTTTCTTTCCTTCCTTCCCCTGCCCCTGTCCTCACCCTCTCTTTTCCTTCCCCCCCCCCCTTCTTTTCCTTTCATCTTCTCTCCTCTAATTCCACTCTCTTTCTCTCCTCCTGCCGGTCCCAAGGGCCCACCTAACCCAAGACACAGACATCTTCCTCTGCCTTTCCCGGGAGAAAATGGCGGCCCGGTGTGTTGTCTCATAAACTAAATCGTGCAATAAAAGAGATATATTACAGCCCGGAGCGTCAAATCACCCAGGCAACCAGAGGACCCGCCTTTTTTATATTTTCTTATCCTTATTTCGTCCTTGCCTTGTCTTTTTCTCTAGTCTTTTATCCTCGTTTCGTGGTCTTCTCTGTCAGGTTTAGTATTCTCATTCTCTTATTCGTCTGTTCTTTCTTTGTTCCTCACTTTTGTTTCCCATGTCCTTTGCTTCTCCTCTTTCTTTTTTCCTATTTTCTTTCTCCTTCCTACAGCACCCTCCCTCCAGGCTTTCGTTTGTTTTTGTCCTTCTGGCTTTCTCTTCTTTCCTTGTCAGGTCGAACACCTTTTAACCCTCTCCTTGTCCATCATCCAGCCTGCAGCCATTTTTATTTATTTATTTATTTTTTGTCCTGCATTTAAATTTTCTTTCAGTTCTTGTCCTCTGTTTCGCCTTTACTTCTTCCCATTTCCTTCTACACATCTTGTAGCTCTTTCTTGTCCCTATATACACAATTTAGTCTTTTTTCTGACCATCTCCCTATCAGTTAATATTCTTCCTTCCCGTGTTCCTTCTCTGCTTCGCTCTTCACCCTCAGCTCCTTGCCCTAACCTCCTCCCTACTTCAGTCTTCCCATGTCTCTTCCTACCGTAGGAAAATGTCTTAGTTAACGGGGAAAAAAATGGTATGATAGTTTTGCGAACTTCAGCCCATAACCCTGTTCATGCACGCGTAGGCGTCAGTCAGTGCACTTGATGTTTTTCTCAGCCACGTAGGCCTAGGCATTATTATATTCATCCAGTCATGTAGGCTTCAGTAAGCTCACTTTTATTTTTGCCTCAGCCATGTAGGCGTCAGTTCATCTATATGATTTTCCCGTCATGTAAGTGAAAATCAGAGCTACAGTGACTGAAATTCAAAGAGGCGGCGAGGCAGTGGCGGAGGATCTGGGTTATGGAGGAGTTATGGTTCCTTTTACATGTCAGCAGCCGGTCACTCCGTGAGATGCATAAAATTAATTACGATAGTTTTCCTTTAAGATTTGTTTTTTGGAGGAAGAACAAGATTGTGTATATTTAGCTGCATTCTTCTTTCTATGTTGTTCTTGACTATACTGTTCCTTTCGTAATTAAGATTCGTTTTGCAGGAAGAATATGAATTATGGAAGTATTCTCCATGTATTGCCATTTGCTTTCCGTGCCCTCTTTGCAAAAATAAATTTTAGTCACGGCAGGTAAATTATCGTAAGTTTGTCAAACTGGCCTTAAGAGCCTTCTCCCCCTCGCCTTGTATTACGTGAAGGACCATGACGCTCTGTCTGTATTTTCGTTAACAAAGAAGATTTCTTAACACTTATTCCTTGACGCTTTATTTCGCACCTGACTGCTTATCATCCTTTTATATGTCGCAGATGCCAACAGTGTTGATCTTAGAAAGAAGAATTCAAGTAATTATCAATGTGAAATATTCAAAGAAAATCGCCGAGTAAGAAATGCTACGAACTCCTATGCCAGCGAGATTTAGACTGTTATGGCCTAAGGCAGCATTTATAAACTCTCCTAAGCATATGGTTTAAGAAGTTTATTGGTATATACGTCTCTTTACTCAAACGGCCGACAAGTACTTCAAAACCAAAATAGATTTAATATTAATGATAAAACACACACACACACACACACACACACACACACACACATATATATATATATATATATATATATATATATATATATATATATATATATATATATATATATATATATATATATATATATATGTATATATATATATATATATATATATATATATATATATGCGATAATAACTGTCTGTCATGGAGACTTTTGTTAAAACTGGTTAGGAGCCTTTATAAACACAGCCCCAAGACGTTTTGTTTCATGAGGCCGGTAGAGGGGGCGGAGCCAGGTTGAGAAGGCGAGACCGGAGTGAGGGGGCGGAGACAGTGAGGAGAAGGAGGGGCCTGAGTGAGGGGTCGGTGCTCCCGTGCTTGCTGACCCATGTGTTATAAATGTTAATTAACATATGGAGAAGGAAAAGGGATAGTACACGACTAATTTACCCAAAACAGACCCTAACAACGAAAGTGTCTCGGGTCAAGGAAGTGGATCTATGGCCCCCTAAATCTGCAATGTTTTGTATTGTTTCTCCCACAGTTATATGCTCTGCACTGCTCTGCCCAGCTTGTTTCCATTCCTCATCTGTCCTTTCTTGTTATACATGGTCTGCCATATTTCTTAAATATCTGCCCTGCACTACCTGCCAGTATATATATATATATATATATATATATATATATATATATATATATATATATAGATAGATAGATAGATAGATAGATAGATAGATAGATAGATAGATAGATAGATATTTAGAGAGAGTATAGATAGATAGATAGTATTTACATAGATAGACAGATAGATACACTTGCCTTGTTTCCCCCAAAAGTGTCTAGCCCAACCCCATCGTAACTTATCCCTGTGCCCCTCAGATGCTGTGGTCCAAGCAGTGGTCATCTCTGAAGGGGGAAGACCCTGCCAAGACCCTCCTGCAGGACTCTGGCGGCGATGTCTCAGGCGGCACCGCTTCCCCCTACAGGTATGGTCTCACCCCTGTCCACCTCAGCCAGGAATGTCCTAGTTACACTCTGATAATGATGATGATGATGATGATGATGATGATCAGTATTAGCATTATTGTTGTTGTTGTTACACCATCTCAAACCCCGAGTTGAATGGTTAATGGTTATTTTATAATTTGTATTAGATAAATCACAATGGTGCAGTGTTGTGCACACTGATTGAAAACCGTAAGAGGATATGTACCAATACTTTTTTCTGTGGCCCGTACCCCCCAGTGTGCAGTTTGTGGACCACCCCAGCAGCTACCCGCCAGTATCTGCTGCCACCATCTCCAGTGACGCCTTCTACGAGACAATGTCCATGACCCAGTCCGGCACCAGTCACGTGTACTCTCCACCTCTTGCTACCTCGCTCGGTTAGTACTGTACTCTTTCCATACCTCTTATCATTTCCCTTTTCCTTTCATCCATTACTCCTTCTCCTTTCCACTAACCCCATATCTCTTACCCTCCATGCTTCGTCATACCCCTGATCCCTTGTCCCTCCATGCCCCTCCTTAACTCTAACCCGTTATCTCTCCTTCCCTCTTACCTCTTACGTCCCCCAACCATTCCTTTCCTTCCCTCGTTTTCTCTCTCTAGGTAACCCAGGTCTTGTTCCCTCATTCCTTACCTTTCCTCCACTTCCTTCCCCTCACCACTTCTCTGGAGAAGTCTTGTCTCCTCACACTTCACCCCTTTTCCTTTCTTCCCTCCTCATCAGTAAAATCTCACCCCTTTTTCCTCACCTTCGTTACATCTTGGTAAGTATCACTCCTTCCCCTTTCAGCCTGCACCCCATCTTCTCTCCCCTCGCTGTCTCTTGGTATGGCTCCCATCTTGCTTCTTTATTAGCACCCAGTCTGTTTTGTACAGAATCTGTATGCCGCATTTCTCACGCCATTCCCCTCATTGACTTTTGTCACCTTCAGTCACCATACGTTTACCTATTTCTCCCCCTCCAGTCCCTCAAGTCATCCTCCTCAGTCTCCTTTCATCCCCCTATCCCTTCTCCCTCATTCTGCACGAGCTTTTAATAATGCCACCATCAGTCAGTACCGTAGCCTACTTCTGCTTCACTCGCCAGCAGATACCTCACAAGACAATATCGGATATCCTATTCCACCAGAAAGTTACTCTTCCATCAGACAGTTATTAACACAAACAAACGGTTAGCACTTAGCTTTCACTTCACACATCGGGGATTTCGAACTTCTGAAGCGAGACCCTAAATCACTTGCGTTCTTAATTCTTTCGGATTGTTCCGCAAAAGCTCCTGCTCCTGGTGCCCTGGTGCAGTGTACAGGAGTTTTAATGCACTTTTACCTTCTTGACGGTATGTGATGTCACACTCCTGATGCCTAGATAGCTCCGGGAATAGTTAATGTGCCAGTTGTACCAGGTTCAGTGGAGAGATCTATGTGTAGCTGCCAGTTCCAACAGATTTACTGGACTAAAGTAGGCCTTGCATACAGTTCGAACCAGTTTCAAGGTACTGATACCTTGTACACTTTAAGTGACTTGCTGGCTCCCCTCACAGGCAGCAGCGGAGGCCTGACGCCCCTCACTCCCATCACTATGGAAGACGTGAAGCCGGTACTGGCTGCCCCCTCAGTCCTCGACACCACAGCCTCCCAGTACCAGCAGGACGAGCCCACCGAGCAGGCCACGGCAGGAGGGGCACGGAACAGCTGGCTATCTCTTCTGCCCTCAGGTTCTCATCATGCTCCTTCTTCGTTAGGCATACTCATGTAATATGGGTGTGGGTGGGAGGGATAACACAGGAGAGATCTTACCCTTCGACCTCGTGACGTATTTGTTATTTTATTCTTGCTATTCCAAATGATTTATTCGCTTTAGGATAGACTTTACGAACTTAAGGAGATAGATATATATCCATTATAAACCCTTCAGTACCAGTGGGCTCTTCTGTGCTTAGTGAAATCGAGTGGTAGTGGCAAGGATAAACTACGTAATACGTCATCGTAGTGAACAAGTCAACACTGTCGCAGCGATGACGTTGTTTATCTATTGTTCTTGATGCCTCCTGATGATTTGCATGGTCCAGGAGAACTTCTCATGATTTTCTTGGCCTAGGAGAAATTTTTGTGAACTTGAGAGTCAGAGGTTTCATTAGCGCATTAACTAAACGAGATCTCCCATACGAGGAATGATATAGTCTGGAATAGCAAGAATATAATACAGAAAGACGTCATCTAAGTGAAGGGGGGTTACAAAGACAAGATACCACAATTTCTGGGAGATATAGCAAGGGTGTATAATACAGGATGAATTATTAGCAACATTTCTTGACCCATATTCTCGTTGGCATGACTTCGTAGCACCTCTTCCTTACCGACTTTTTTTTTTTTTTTTTTTTTTTTTTGCCCCCTATGCACTTTAGCATTCTCTTGTATATAATACCAGTGTCGACACAGATGTCGTCAGTAACTTAATCCTACAAGTAGATATTAATACATAATATGCAAAGTAAAGACTGAGGAGGCGGGGCTGAAAAATCTACCAAGCCAAAGATAACACGGTTTATTGCTGCCACTGTCCTTCATTCTTGGGCCGTAGTCTCGTTGGTAAGGAGATTTCGTAACACTTCTTCTTCTGCGACTTATTCTGCCTCCAACACCTTAATATTCTCTTTAATGCTACACATGCAAAATACAGTGATGTGTTAAATATATACCGTATATAACGTACAAGAGAATATCAAGGTGCAACTTACAAATGATGGCTAAGAAAGACGTGCTGCGATGCCTTGTGTGTCAGCGTGAATACGACTGTTGGTCATCAGGAGCAACACAACACATTTGCTCGTTAAGAAGGCTTGGTGGGTATATGCTCGGCGCTTGTTTATGACATTTAACACATGCATAATTACTTTTAACATTACGCCATTACATTTGGCAGTAGCGGTATTACTTTTAACATGTTCATCGTTGTATTTAAATCCGACAATTTTGATTAACATGCTCATTAAACTTAGCATTTACATCAGTCACATAATTGCAGTTAACATTTGCATCACAGCATTTAACATTTACAGCATCACATTTTACATTTGTATTATATATATATATATATATATATATATATATATATATATATATATATATATATATATATATATATATATATATATATATATACACACGTATAGCTACTCGTAAGTGTCACTCATTACAACAGATAATATTTTAACAAACAAGTATTAATTGCCTGGGGTTGTCACACACACACACACACACACACACACACACATTTATTAGACTATACACACCACACACCGTCCCTGCCACACATCATCCACACCTCACAGCATGAATTATGTACTGTACACCACACATTATCCACATCACATACTAAGCTACACCATCCGTACCACATATCATCCATATCACATCCACACCACACCAAGCCCCATCCACACCACACCACACCACACCACACAACATTCACATTACTCACAGCCGCTAACCTAACCGTGACCCTAAGACTAACAATGGATTCAACTGACATGGTGATCAGGTGACTAGACTGTTCGACCTCACCCCCACCACCCCTCCCTCCCTGCCTCCCTCCCTCCTTTGACCAAGGCCACGTAGAATACTTCGATGGGCTTGCCCTGACCCTTCCAGCCCCACACCCTCTCCACTCCACACCACTCCCTGCTTCCCTATCCCTCTCCTCCGTTCCACACACCCCACCTTTGCAATTAATGCTTTTTCCACTTGCACTTCTCTTCCCTTTTTCCACTCCCCGCCATCCACCCTTCCACCTAGTGCTTCTTCCACTAATGCCGCACCCCTGACCTCTTCTTCCCCTCATTTTAAATCCTAGCTTCCGCCCATCCATTTTTGCTTGTAGTCTAACCCGTGTAGCCACCAGCATGACATTATAGCTTTGTCCATCTCTTTGTTGATGTTATGGTTAATAACCCTTCGTTTGCTAAGATCTCTCTCAGCTAAACGAAATAGTCAGCCTGTCCTGAGTGATCCAGTAGCAGTGATAGTTTTTTTTTTTTTTTTAATGAGTGCAGGAATGTGTCTGCTTGTCTTATCTTAACCCCTTCAGTACGATGACCTCTTTTATTTTTCTGATTTCTGCTTCCTCTGGATGGTTACATTCAGTGTACGGGAATCTCTCATACTAAGGGGTGAGAAATTGTCTACTATAATCTCTTCAATGTGAGAGAGTATTATTCCTGAGCAGTATTTAATTATCAATTTGTATCAAGAATCAAACATAAACGTAGAGGGGTCTACCAGTATCGAAGTCTTAGTATTCATTTCTTTTCCCGTCAGACCTTTCATTCAGTCTTTAATGGATATATCTCGTTGTGAAGGGTTAAAAGATCACTGTTATATCCCTGAGTGCGAAAGGTCCTGCCAATCTAATGTAAAATTCTTGTGCGGTAGCTGGATTAGAAAATTAAAAACAAATAAATAATAATAATAATGATATAAACAGACATCGTACTGAAGGGGTACATGTTATGCTTTAGGTAGTCTGCCGTGATGATATTTATGTGGCACAGCTGATTCACCTGCACCTGTCACATTTAGCATAGCCTTAGCATTCACCATATAGGCGTAGAATCACCTAGCCATAGCATCACCGCCCAGCCCGTATGTCACAACTGTATAGCACGTTAAGCCCCCCAGCACGAGTTTAGGGTGTCTCACATCAGAAGCTACGCGACCCACACTACCTATGCGTGCAGCTGCGTCTTTGAACTGAGACTAAACCTATTTAATGAGGTATCTTCCACCAGACCCTAGGCTGCACAGCTTACCTAGCTTAGCCTCTGGTGTGAACTACCTCACAAAGTTCAGTTACAGTTCAGAGACTTGTGGTACACATACGTAGCGTGGCTCTTGTAGCTTTTCATGCAACAGCCTTTAGAGGGGCCGTGTTCTGTAAGGCTGAGGAGGCTCCCTTCCACCTTATTCTTTACCAGTTTGCTTCTTGTATATAAAGCACGTTAATATTCTCTTGAATGTTATTTATAAAAACGTTTGCATCTAAAAAAAAAAAAAAAAAGCATGGGTAACACAACAGTAAATGTCAAGTGCTACATGCAAAATAAATCGCTGAGGAGGTGCTGGGGAACCTCCAAGTTCACGAGAATAAGGCCCTGGGTCTTGATTCACAAGCTTACTTTCGGTTTCCTGTCGTAACTAAGATTTGTATTAAGAGGAAGGACAAGACAAAGAAAATACAGAATCTTTCGTTGTCTTGTCGTCTTTCTAGTTATGAGAGGAAAAGGACAGTAAGGCATTTTGTGAGTTTCATCCCAGAAATTTTTGCTGACATAAACACCGTAGCGTGGCCTCACCTCTGCGCCTTCTTCAGTATGTATAACCAAACAGCACGCTTGCCCTTAGCCGACCTGGTGCAAAATTGGAGCATTCTCTCTGTAATGACTAAAATACCATTAAAATCTTTAACCCCTTCACAACGATGGCGCCTTTTTATTGTATTCTTGGAACCTCAGGGCGGCTCTGTTCAGCTCTGGAGTGACCTGTCCAAGTGATAGGTAGGTTAGATATAGCCTCTATTAACTCCATCACTCGAGGGAAGTATCGCCGTTTCCTAAGTTGCCTAATAGTGTGATGTTAGCTAGAAAATAATAAAGAAAAGCGTCCGTGGGCTAAAGGTATTAATGTGAGAATAGAGAAGGACCCTTAAATTGTAATTACATAAGTTCATAGTCATGGACGTAAACCCTTTAATATGATGGCGTATTTTGTAGTTCATTCTTGCTCTTACTGGTCGATTTTACTCAGTTTGCCTGAAGTAGTGAAGTGATTAGTGATTAATCAGGGTTGTATACAATCATTCTTAATCGGAGTGTCACTCCTAAGCTAAATAAAATCGCCTGTCTGGTAGTAAGAAAGGAATAAATACATGTTGGGGCTGAAAGTATTAAAAGTGAGTGTGAGATGAGGCCTACCCACCTACCGTGTTTATGCTGTCTCTGCGGGTCGTATAATAATCTCGTCAGCTCAGCAGGCTCGTGGCACTTCTGCCTTGCCAGTTCATGTCTGTATCATGATACTGGGCCGTAATTTCGAGGGCGTATGAGAATCTCTAACACCTCTTCCTTAGCGATATTGCCTGTTTCACATTTATTGTCTTTTGTAAGCATTTTACATTAGTTTAATGCCGACATCATTGGCATGAATAAGTTACCAGAGGCTGTCAGCGTGCCATACTGAAAAGAAAAAAGGAACAAGAAAAAAAGAGAAGAAATTGTAAGGAGCAGGTGCTAGAAGATCAAGCCACGAGAATGCGACCTATTGTGTATCCTAGGTGGAGCTGACATGGGCTGACAAGTGCCATATACTTGTTGCCATTAGAGGCTTACTGGAACCTCTTCCATACAACTTTATTTCTGCATGAATTCATCCCTTCACTACGATGACGTACCTGTTTAAGCACTTTATACTCACCACCTTCAGACGACTTTGTCGGCTGAAGACTTCGAACTGGAGGGGTCAGATATAGCCTTCACTAACTCCTTCAGTACGAAAGGTTTTACCAAGCTGAATACAAGCGTCTGGAGTTAATAAGGATAAACTAAGAACGTCACCGTACTGAAAGGATTAATGTAACGCGATAAATAAATTGCTAAGGAAGAGGTGTTAGAAGAAGATATAAATAACAATGAAGAGAATAATACGATATAACATGCAAAATAAATCACAAAAGATGAGTTGTAAGAAAGCCTGCTAAGCCTACGAGAATATGGCCGATGGTGGTATTGTGAGAGCCGCACCCACCCAACACGTGTGAGTGTGTAGAGGCGGAGGGGCTGACGCAGGTGTTATCTGCACGTCAGGAGGCTCGGGCTACACCTCCTGCAGTAGCCAGTACACGTCATCTCCCCCGAGCGAGAGTGTGGCGCCCCTTGACAACCTGGTAGTGGCCCCTTGCTCCTCGCCCCTCAAGGCTGACACCCCGTGCACCACCGCCCTCACAGTCCTCCAGCCCGCCTCTCACGCCCACGCTGCTACCCACGCGCACGCACCCACGCACGCCACGCATGCCTCTGTACCCATGCACGCACATGTAGCGGCCACCCCTCCTGAACCCACCTATACTACTCTCCCGCCCATCACACACTACTCAGGTAAGTCTGCTCGCAGTAGCCCAGTGGCACCTGCACTGCACACTCACAATCCTGATTTACATCAGACTTACGGTTGGTTCCCTGTTATAGCTAAAATTTGCTTCTGCAGGAACGAAAAGAAAAAGGAGAATACGGAATTTTCCACTATCCTTTGTTCCTTTGTTTTCTTTTAAAACAAACCTTAATTGCAATGATTAGTTATTGTCACGAAAGACAAGGGGAATATAGAACCTGCGTATAGCCTACCTGATTCTTCAAGCGAAAAGTAATTTTTATTGCGACAGGGAACTTGCCGTAAATTTGCTTGTTAATCAGCATCATGTAATGATAGTGACTGCACCCTAAGGTAGTCTTTTTGCCTGTATAACCTATGTTATCCCTCCCCCCCGTACCTTTCCTCTCCTCCACTCCCCCGTCTCCCTCCCACTCTCCTTTCATCTATAACCCCGGCCTTCCCTTCCTCTGTTGACCCCTCATCATCATCACCTGTCTGGCATTACAACCTGGGGCCTGAGTCACCGTTTATTAACATCTTTCACAGATTTTTTGCCTTAAAAGAACATCTGAGCAACGAGGGAAATCACAAGCATCGTAAGCTAACTGTTTTTGTCTTATCCTTCCAGGACGCAGATTCATGAACTGTAGTGTTCTGGCTCCCAGCCGATGAAATGATTCAGTTTAGGAATGGTTTCTTGTCCTCTGCTGACTAAGACAACGACGTATTGACTGAAACAAGACACGCTGACTGAAATAAAGACACCGACTGAAACAGGGAATAATGAAACAAGGACACAACGCCTGAAACAGACACATTGAAACATCGTAGCTAGAACAAGAACTCTGATTGAAACAAAAATACACTAAGACAACACGCATTGAATGAAACAAGGATACACTGTCTGAAACAGACACATTGGCTTAAAACACACTGTCTGAAACAAAGACACAATGAAACAAGACACATTGGTTGAAACAGTACACCTTGACTGAAACAGGACAAATTGAAACGGACACATTAATTGAATCATGCTAGCCGAAACAAACATATTGGCTGGAACCAAAAAAACAGTGACTGAAACAAGATGCAGTGAATGAAACATACTGACTGATTCAGAGGCACAGTGACTGAAACAATCACACCGACAGAAACATACGGATTGAAGCAAAGACACACTGACTGAAACAGATGTATTGGCTGAAACATACTGACTGAAACTAATGCAGAGAGAGAATCAGACTAAAGCAAACACTTTAATTCTGATTAAAACATGCTGAGTGAAACGAAGATACACTGAAACATACCCACTGCTTGACATTAGACACAATGGCAGAATACTGATTGGAACACCATCCTAGGGTCGGATTCGCGCCAGATTAGGGACTGTTTAGCACTTTTCCCTTACCAGGCTGTCTCTTCCCAGCGATAACATATTAAACACCTGTTTTCGATTACACATTTTCCTTTTTCATTCTTTTTATCTCCAGACCGCTTTATTCAACTCTGCTGTGACCCTTATAACTGGAGTGGTTGGATGAAGCCCCATTTTATCCCTTCCCTGCAAGAAGTCTTTCCCCAGCTGAATAAATCTTTCAGGCGACAGCAAGAATAAAAAGAAAATTACGTCCCCAATCTGAAAGGGATAATAATCATATGTAAAGTACGAGTATTTATGAACTCGTAGTCAGTGTTAAAATTATAGCTTTACGTAACCAAACATACCAGTGAAGTGTCCCCTTCACAACGATTATACGTTAATTGTATCAGTTCAAGAGATTTCGAATTAATTGAAAGGTGCAGACGCTTCCATTAACTACTTTTCAATGAAGAAGTTCTCCCTAGCTAAATAAAATCCCCTGGCGTTGGCAGAGCTTAAAAAAATGTTCGTGGATTGAAGGGGTTATTATAAAATATGCAAAATAAGGCGCTAAGCAAGATGCGCAAGGAAGCCTCCGAAACTGACGAGAATACAGTCTCATGTCAGTCCGCCACTCTCTACAGAACGCCTTTCTGGTTGCATGCGGATGAATGTCTTCGCCACCCCTCTGAGTACAGTACCTTCCATAACGTGCGGAAATAACTGACGTGGCCATAACTATTTGTCTAATAAATAGCCTTAGGTCATTGCATCATGGTTAGCCGAGATCCGTACTGCATGGGTTTCAGTGGCTCATCTTGTTGCCTTTTATAGATGCACGGATTAAGCACGCGTAACTCTCCAAAACCTGAAAACTTGCCACTCAGAACCAAGGTTCCATCAGTCCCATGAGGCATTTTCTGTTTATTCTAGCTACCACCAGATGAGATTTATTTACCTTGGGAAGAATCACTTGTGGTGAAGGGGTTAATTAAGGCTATACCTAACCCATTTAGTTCGAAAAGTCTCTCAAAAACTAAATAAATTTCTCTGGAGACAGCAAGAATAAAAAAGAATTTATTCATAGTGTTAATTAACTCAACCTAGTCATGAAGCATTGTAACTGTGACTCAGCACTCGAACCCATTTGTACCAACATGGTGCTTGGCCTTTTTTTTTTTTTTTTTTTTTTTTTTTTTTCAGAATATGGAAGATCCGCGGATCTCCATCACCGTCCGTGGAGGTGTCGACGTTGTTTCAATTGTTCGCCTTTCAGAGGAGTGGCATAGTTAACTGTAGCAGCGGCAGGATATTTCATTCTCTCGGTGATACTGTTAACCACTCCAGTAGATGCTCCCGCAGCTAAAAATAGTGGCATGACCGAAGCAAAAACAAAATAATAAGGCGTCATTATGCTACGAAGACTAGCGAAGTATTGATTCTAGAACATGATAGAAGGATAGCAAAGGGCTGTCTGTTACCAAGTATCCTCTGTTTCTAACTCCGTCACTACGAAAGACCTCTCATAGGCCTCGCCTAAGTTAAAATTATCGTCTGAGGGTAACAAGAGTTCAAAAAGAGGGGTGGGTGTCATTGTGCTGTAGTGGTTACAGAGACTTTATAACCCTTTCACAAGACGTCTCCAGTAAACTGAATACAACTGTTTGTCGGTAGCAAGAACAAAATGGAGACGTAATCGTACTGAAGGTTCCAGCTAACTGACTGAAGGTGTTTATATATTTCCAGTTTTTAACGGCTGTTTATTGGAGGAAAAAAAAATTGATAATTAATCAATTTAGTTTGTCTACCATGTTTTAGAGCGCATTCATCACCCAAGTACAGCATCCAAACACACTTCATGGGCGTCATTAATGGGACCAATGTGAGCACTGGATGGGATCAGCCTGCATGTCACGTTTCACAGCACGTCCTTAGTAAAATGCAGTGATACAGTAGAAAGCAAACACACTTTTCTCCCATCGTGATTTCCCAAGATGACCATTAGAAAATTAATCAATGGTTACACCTTCGCCATATTTGTCTTAACCCTTTGGTACGTTGGCTTCTCTTCGTCTGGTGTCGTATGCACGGAGTGACTTATGCTGGAAGTTACCGTTCCGCTCAGTGCGCATGCGCCGAGTGCCCTGTTTAGTTGCTGGTTGAAAGTATCCGCATGATATATCAGTATTGTGCCATTTATCAACAACATTTTATGAAATATATGTGTCAGGGTAACAGTTGGACGTCTTATCACCCTATAGGAAACTATAGGTCGATATATAGATATATATAAATAAATTTACACATGTTTGTTACAGGCAGATTGTGAAATCGGTCATTTCGTGAATTAAGGTTAGTTTTATTTTGGTTTACTTTGGTTAGGTTGATCTAGGATAAGGTTAGGTTAGGTTAAGTTAGGTTAGGTTTGGTTAGGTTAGATTAATTTAGGCTAAATAGAGAAGGGAACGGTAACTTCCTGCATAAAGTCAGTCCGTGCATATTACACCAGAAAACTGGTCTGGTATTAGCTGGAATAAAGTAAAATGTTCTTAATTTTTGACAACATTAAATAAAGTCGTTTTCAAGTTTTCTCCTCGGATAGATACTGAACTGGATAAAATCGTCTGGCCTTTGATGTAGCAAATGGCAAATTTTATATTGAACAGAAAGAGAATTAAGAGTAATATCGTTTGTTATCCTGTCTCCTAATATCAGAGCAGAAATACTTCATACCTTTTATATAATCTGCTGCAGCCCTAGCCTTCGCAGCATAATCATCATCATCTTCATCATCATCATCATCACCATCACATTTCTCACCAGTACATGAGGGGAGGAGGATCCATGCAGAAATGGGGATAGGAAACATTAGCAGAACTATTACCACAGTGCTCATTAAAATGAACACTGTGGTAATATATAAAGCTGTGATAATATATAAAGCTGTAGGCAAATACCTCTACCCCATTCAGTACGATGACTTTTTTTTTCTACCGATCAGATAATCATATTGAGCTTAGCTGAGATCCTTTGTAATGCTGGGGTTAGAATTTCTGTTTTCATCAATACGTTCGGTACGATGACATCTTTATTTTTGGCTTGCTACTGCCTTACTTATTTGTTCAGCGTAGGAGAATCCGTTGTGAAGTGGTTTGAGATAATTAGGCTACGTCATTTACTGTTAATTGAGCCGAAGTGCGATGTCACGTAACCATGACAACCGCATGCTGGTTCTAAAGAACAAACATAGCAGACGATGCCGTTTCTCCCCTAACACCAAAGAAAAAGGCGTTGATACGCAATAAAATGGTTCATTGCTTGGTTCCAGATTGTCATCACCAGCCTGGTGCTTTAGATTATAGTTTCCTTTCGCTTTCTGGCAGGTGAAAACGAAAATAAAGGTGAGAGAAGGTAATACGTAGAGCCAACAGAATTTTACGCCTACTTGATAACAGCACGATGCAGCTGTCATTGCAGAGGTGGTAGGAACTGTGAACTAACCTGGTTGATTAAAGTAAGACAACATAAAGAAACAAGAAATTTTGTACAGGATGAGGAAACAAATGCATAGTCAAGTGAACGTGAAACAGGTCCTAGTAATGTTCAACCTGTAAACCCTGCTTCAGTCAAAAAATATTATCTTCCAGGCCGAGTTTTAACAAAATTGAAGAGAGGGAGCTTGGGTCTTACAATTCTGAAATGGTATATCAGAGATATAATATTCAGTCAAGAATGCATGATGTACACAACATTATGACGAAGACTTCTATATTTAGTACACTTGTGAGAGAGATGCAGAGATTCTGGTACAGTAAACTGGTTTGCAGACGAAGTTGAACTAGTCACTTTAGAGGACCAAAACTTAATATATATATGAAGGTTCGCCAGACCTATACTACCCTTCCCTTGGCTAAACAGTTTCACAGTAGTACAACAACTGTGAAAAATTTCATTGCAATAATGCATGTCTTCACCATCTGCCGTTTGAAGAAGAAAGAGCTTAACACCTCATGCCGTTTTTTTTATATTTTATTTAAAGTGTAGAGTCGGTATACATTGCACAGACACTGAAACTGCTATTCCATCCAGGACGACTTGTCAAAGGCTAACGTTCCAGCATGTCGGGGAGAAGTATGAATTCATTCAAAGTTCTCTTCTGAGTCGCACCAAATGATTTGTGCAGTTATGTTAGTACTGTACTCTGTACAATACCCTGGATCAACATCTGGAAAAGCAGTTACGAAAAGATCAGGAATACTTTCACATTCTGTTGCTGGGAATATCATTTTAGCCCCCCCCCCTTTTTTTTTCTTAATTCGACATAGTACCTGAAAATGTCTTTGAAACTGATCTTTCATTCCACAGTAAAGAATAGTTTAGTGTCAAGAAAATAAAAATTGTGAAAAGAATTCCAGGGCGTAGAAACCACACAATCAGGGGAAATTTATGCTAGAAAGAGAGATACTGAAATACAGTAAATACTAGCATGTCTCAGGTGCTGTAAAAATCTAAGTAATACTGTATTCAAAACTTTTATACCCTTTAAAGTATAATTCAGTACCAATGATAGCCTTGACTAAAACAATCATCCATCACAATATTACCTACCACTAATCCTAACCCAACCACACTAAAGTAACCTAGCTGACTGATCCAGACTACCTCTGGACTTAACCTAACCACATCAGAATTTGATCTGACTAACCGACTGCTACCTGACCTAACTATATCAGCTTCTGACCTGACCTTACTTACTGTAGCTTTGCCTGCGAAGTAAACCCAGGAGAACCTATACAACTTGAAGCAATAGTAGATGAACCTAAAATTAGCAACTGAACATACAGTGTATAGACAGCAGTGTGACCCAGTGAACATACAGTAGTGGGAAAAATAATATAAGTTTTAGCAGTTAAAAAGATAACTGATAATACAGTATCTGCTATGCTGATGGAGTTATTGCTGAACGTAGGATTTTCTTTCATATTTATCTTATGCTGTGTTCAAGTGTGCTGTCTATGTGATACAGAACCAAAGTACAGCACTTCTCATCAGATTATAGAGTACAGTATATTCACCGACACTAGCTTTGCAAGTTAGAAAAACACAATGGCTGCATAAAGAACCATTATTTCTGCTACCAGTGATAAATATTACCATAAGAAACGAAAATGTATTGGGAAAAATTTTGTAACCAAACCTGACAAATTCGGGACACTTTCATGATGCTAACTTTAACACTGCCTAAAATTACACCACGGGTAAGAGAAGCTTCAGATATATACAGTTATTGTGGTTCTCGCATTAATATATTTATTTCCTTCCTCGGAGAAGAAACAAGAGACGATACTGGAAAAACCGCAGTGTCGGATGTTTGCTTAGAACCAGCAGATTGTTGCCATGGTAACATAACGTCCTGCTGTACTATCAGCACTGTTGCCACCATACTACCATCAGTGCCATCGTCATTATCATCATCATCAACGCCACCTCAATTATCACCTTCACAGTCATCACCATAACCACCACCATCACAGTTATCTTCATCACTGTCACCACCACCACCATCACCACCACCTTTACTTCTACAACATCATCATTCATTTTCTTTCCCCTCAGGCACAGCCGCTATGACAGATTACAGCTACTCCTCCCACTACACCCAGTACACCCCGACCTATCCGCCCTACGGCTACGGCACGGGAGGACTCCTTAGTAAGTAACTGTGAGTATGACGCCGCCCCTTCCTTGGTTTCATGTTATTGTGGTTCCTTAGTTCCTCAAACTCCTCAGTTCTTGATGTCTTCCTTTACTTTCTGATTTCTTATTATTTCATACTTCCTCTCGCTCTTGAGTTCATATTATCTCATAGTTCCTCTCGCTCTTGAGTACTTATTATCTCATAGTTCCTCTCGCTCTTGAGTTCTTATTATCATTTAGTTCTTCTAGCTCTTGAGTTCTTATTAGGCTACCTCTTAGTTCCTCTATCTTTTGAGTTCTTAATATCTCTTAATTCCTCCCGAGTTCTTGCTTTTTTTTTTTTTTTTTTTTTTTAGTTCATGTTGATCCTGGGTTCGTATTGTCTTATAGTTCTTAAATCTTAATTCTTATTTCATGCTGCAGTGCTTCAGTTTTATTTTATATATATTTATTTATTTAGGTCCTTCTTCCCCTGATTCTTGTTTTTCTCCTTTAGTTTCTGCTCCTCTCTCTCTCTCTCTCTCTCTCTCTCTCTCTCCCTCTCTCTCTTACGCGCGCTCGCCCCACTGATATCTTGCTGCTCTCAAGTGTTCTTGTCTATTTAGTTCCTGCACAATTTAGTTTTTGATGTCTTTAATTTCCCATTGCGTCTGGTTTCTTTATGTCAATGGATCCTGAGTTCCTAATATCTCTTGATTAACAGCCTCATGAGTTCCTGGTGCCTCTTGACCCTCTGGCTCTAGAGTTCCCGTGTCTCTTAGTTCTCTTTGATCATAAGTTCCTGATGTTTCTTAGTTCCTGTTGCCCTTGAGTTCCTGACACTTCATAGTTCTTGCTGCTCTTGAGTTGCTGTGTCTCTTAGGTCCTGCTGCTCTTAACCCTCCTTAGGTAGACCTGCAGTTTCGTTTACAACTGAGGTACGTACACCTGGGTCTATCACACCCCGCTGTAAAAAAATACTGTAGTGTCACACATGTTTTATATAATAAATTCCTGAATATCCTGCAATGTATTAGATCCTATCAGTTACAAAACTATGTTAATAAGTTTTACTTAATTGAACTCCACATATTAAAAAAAATGAAAAAAATGACAAACTAATTTTTTTTTTCAGTCACCATACACGAAAACAAAGAACACTGTGAGCCTCGCACTTGTGTCACAACTTAAGGGATGGAGGACCTTCATTATGGGCATAGTGGATCCCACACAACATAAAATCAATTTGCAAACTCATAGTGAAAAATTCTCCCCCCTCCTTAGGTACATCTGGGTCTCACAGACCCGACATGCAATTCTGAGTGATATATTGCAAAAACATAGAGAGACACGAAAGTAACCCCCCCCCCTACGCCCTGCATGGGCACAAACAGTTAGGAAGGTATTGAGAAGGACAGGGATCCCAGGCATCTATAAGTTACTGAACTATACCATCGAAAAATTGCCAGGGTCTGTCAGACCCAGGTGTACCTGAGGAGGGTTAAGTTCCTGACGTTTCTGTGTTCGTGTTGCTCACGAGTTCCTGATGCTTCTTAGTTTCTGGTGCTCTTGACTTCCTGGTGCCTCTTAGATCCTGTTTCTATTGAGTCCTCGCTTCCTGAGTTTCCGGTGCCTCGTAGTTCCTCGGCTTCTGAATTCTTGCTCTTCAGTTCCTGCAGCATTTGAATTATGCCGCTCCTGGGTTACCGTTGCTCCGTAAGCCATTGTTGTCTTTCATTTACTATCTCCTATTCATCTTTGCTTCCTGTTGTCCTTCAACTACCAGTATCCCGTTATTCTTTAAATCCTCTTGTTCCTTTACTCTGCAATATAATTGTCTCCTAGATCCTGTTGCTCCATGTAATCTGATGTCATTGCTTTCTAAACGCAAATGTTTCGTCTTCCTGAACTCACGTCAAATGTTTTCTCATAATTTTAATTACGTTTCCTCCTGTGAGCTCTTGTCGTTTCACAAGACCGTATTCTCGGTGGTCGTGTCAGTTTAATACTGCCTCTCACTCGGCGATTTATTTTTCACTTAAAACATTAATATCATCTACTAAAACAGTGATGCAAGCTGTGTCGATACTGAGAAGATATGAATACTAGAAAAAATATATATATATTATGCTGTTATTATATAAACCTCGAAGGGTGAAATGTTACGAAGTTTCTTATACGAAAAGAGGTTGCGGTATAATAGCTACCTTAACTAGATCTGCTGTGATGTATTGCTTACCTTTTGTGTTTCTTGTTGTCACAGGCACTTGTCTTTCCGTCATGGAGAATGACAAAAACCCCTTCAGTACGACGTATCTTCTAAAAAGAATAAATCTGTCTGGCTGTAGAATTAATATTGTAAAAGACATCGTCAAACTGAATCACTGGGCATTGTTTCTGACCGCTTCACTACACAAGGTTACTCTTAAACTGAGTGAAATTATCTGGCGGTAGCAAGAATAACAGAAGTCATGACACTGAAACGATTAAATTCACTCTGGATCTGCAGTGGCTCTAACTCAAGTTACTTCACTGATGTAACCTTGTGATGTACTCTTTCTTTGCTGTATCATAGTTTCGATAAGTCAGGACCTAAAGCATCTTGTTTCGCAAATATTCAGACTTAAGTAGCCAAGTCTGGAGCCTTCAAACTGGTAGCTATAATATGCCCTTCTGTCAGTTGTCCTCCACACTATCAGCCAACTTTGTGTTTCAGGCAGTGACTTCGTCAGTGTAAAGTAGCGGCAGCCTCATCCACGTCACACTTCCTGAGCCGAAGAGCCGATGCCGTGTGGGGCACCACGACACATCCTGTTTCTCATCACCTCTTCACTTTGCCGGGGCACAGCTGGTCTTCTCTGCTTCGTATCTCCCAGCCCCACCCTCAGCCTGCACCACACCTTTACTTTTCACTCCAGCACCGGCCTAGGACACAGCCCGAGTCATCCCGCCACCGATCCTGCTTTACACCAAAGACTACCCGGCGCTGCAAGTGGTCACACTGCCAGTGCTGGGGCTGCAACTGACAAGAGTGGCGGTGGTGGCACGACCAGGTTGTGTACCAGACAAAATCCAGGAGTGGCATTAACTGTTGGTGACCTCGGGTCACTAAAGGTGACCTAGGAACACCAGGCAGTGGCCAGACTCCAGACTACTCAGATGCGGGGTTAGGAGCCTCGCTGTGGGAACTCAGTTACAGTATTACATTGTCGGGAGCCACTAGAGTGAATCACAACTACAGTATTACAGACACTGAGAGCCACTGTGGTGGGACACTTTATCACAGTATTACCAGAGTGTTGGCAGCCAGGCTGCTCCCTCAGGTCACAGTGAGACTGTCAGTTTAGTTGTAATTTGTGCAAAGCCTAAGAGGCACTATACGTTTTAAGTAGGTTGAATGTAGTGGCCTCGTGACCCTCCCACTTGTGCCGCTTTGTCCGAGTGTGGTAGTCGTGTGTAAGTAGTGTGAGTGTGGTCAGTGTTTGATAAAGGCATGAATGTGGTAGCACTCAGTGTGGCAGATGGGTGAGTGTGGTGCCAGTGTGAAACTCACTTGTGCTGCTCTGCGTCTTGGCCTAGCGTCATCTCACCCTACGGCTGTGACCAGTGCAAATGCTTAGAGCAATAGTCATTGTTGATATTGTGTTCTCGGATATTTTTTATATTATGTATTAAACATGGACACTTTTGTATCTTGTCTTATTCCGCCATCTCCATCTGACATTACCCTCTATGCATTGCATGATTAGCTAAGAGTCAAGCATCTGCCACCAGTGGCAGTCTTCGATCTCACCATTCACCCCATGACTGTCACACAGGAAATAAATGAACTACCGGTATCTGCCTTTGGTGTGCAGTACATATGCCATTTCTTTTTGTTTTCATACATAGAAGACCCGTGTATTTAACAGAACTACATTTATCTGTCGTGTTTTTCACTACGACTGTGCACGATAAATCTCAGTCTTGTAAGTCCACATCATTTTCATCACAATCTTCCCTACGTAAGTTAAGGATGGAGTGATATAAAAAAAAAAAAAAAAAAAAAAAAAAGCCCGAAAGGGGAATACTTGTTAAGAACGTGCCCAGGTGAATGGAGCAAACTCGCACATACATACGTACATTTCCTGTACCCACATTCCTGGTTCTACCTCACAGACCTAACCATCTGCGTTTATAGACAAATATATATATAGAAAGACATAAATATAGACAGATGGATAGATATGGAAAAATAGATATTTAGCTAGATACAGATAAACAGACAGATACAATGACAAATATGGATAAACAGACAGATATTTAGATAGATATGGATAAAGACAGACAGAAAGATAGCTATAGATAGTCATAAACAGATAATGATAGATAGATAAGGATGAATAGACAGATAGATATTCAGATATAGATTAACAGACAGAAAGATAAATATATATGGATAGACAGGCAGACTGATCAATAGACAGACAGATAGAGATAGATGGACATTGATAGACAGACAGATAGACAAAATTCAGCGCTTTGCATTATCTGCCAGACTGAATCAATCAGTCGACTGCCAGGTAAAAAAAGAAAAAAAGTGTCAAATCCTTTCCATGTGCTCCTTAAGGGCGCGTCCATACGTGCCCTCGAACATATGTTGACAACACAGTTGGCAACATGTTTGGGAACATGTATGCAGCTGTATTTGGACAGATGTGTGCAAACATGTTTCAGTGCAGCTTCGAACAATGGCAGCAAAAGTTATGGGATAAGTGTGTCCATACCAGGCAGCTGAGACTTCATCATGATGTTGCCAACATGATCTGGACGCTGCTGTTCCCAGCATGCTTGCAACGTGTTGGTTACTATCTTGCTTACATGTTGCCAGCGCTAGTTCAAGCACACTTGTGGACGCGCTCTTATATACTCGTATCAGCTGACCAGGTCAGGTGCGGGTAAGGGGATGGGTCCATTATGATGTTGCAGGGGTAAACCAGCTCTGCTGTCGGGCCCTGCTGAGGATATCGTTGATTGCACTGCACAGTTGACCCTCGTGCGGTGTGGTGCGGTGAGGATCTGTCCTTTCTCCCCCTGGGGCTAAGATGCGAACGAATGTATGTATGTTGATGGGTAAATTGGAAGTGTGTCGTCCTGTCTCGGCTACCTCTCTTTCTTTGGGGGGGTACGCAGCCTAGGTATATAGATAGATGTTCAGCCAGTTCGGGCTCCTGTCTGTTTTATGACCTCATCAATTTACATACCTCGCTTTCTTACACCCTCATTTAACATATCCGTCCACTCTTTTGACCTAGTACGTGTCTCCCACCTATACACTCACCCACATAGTACCCTTTTCACCACCATGTCAAGATTAGGTCTCTCCATATGACCATATCATCTAATCACACACTTTCTGCCCCACTGCCAACAGACTGAATCAACAAAGAGGTGGTCTGCAGTCCTAATGGACCCAAAACCGAATCCCGGCTGGGGCAGGGAACAGTTCAAGGATTTCAAATTCATATAAGGAAGACTTTACTGATCTACCAGAAGACCAGCCAACATGTAAAAATACCCCCGCTATTACCAATACACCAGTCCTGAATGTGATGAATCGCATCATTTGTGATCCTGTCCACTCTATTTATTCCACTCACAATCCTCCATAATCCCATTTCCATTGCTCTTATTCTTGACTTTTCTCCGTCGTCCAGTCCTCTTGCTGCCCCACACTCAGATCATTGTTTAGTATGAAAGCCTTCAGAGCATCATTTAAAAAAAAAAAATCGCCATAATGTAGCGATGTAAGAGCTGAAAATCAAAGAATAACATGCGATGAAATTCCTCTGCTAACAAAGAATTGCTTCGGAGGGAAGAACAAAACTAAAAAAAAAAATTCATTCTCCTGTCCTTGATCTTCGCGGAATTAAAAAAAAAAAAATAGTGACGGCTGGTAACAATTTTGCATGTGTTTTTTTTTTTTTGTCCCTCCGGCAAAAACAAATCTTGCCTATGGCAAGGAACTAACCGTAAATTTGTGTGTAACCTCGTCTCCTTGTTTCTCTGTGGAAAAAAAAAAAAAAAAAAACCGTGGCAGTGAACTGATCGTAAGTTCGTCAGTGACGCAACGCCAAGGCCATTATTTCTGACACATTACTCCAACACAATCTCTAACCCGACCACTTAAAACTGAAAAGAGGGAAACCTGTGGACTTTTATGGATGGTTGCTGAAAAACGGACGTGCGTGCTAAGCTCTCCTCTAGTTATAGGGCAGCCCCACCGGCATTAGCTTTTTCTTCACCTTTAGGGCGTTCTAAATTAGGATAGCTAGTCCTAATTTTCCTCCCTACCCCATTCAAGGATATAGTAGATGTCTATTTCTATTTACTGAGATTGCCTTAGCTTACTTACCTCCGGAGTGGTCCCCCCACTGAACGCTCGGGGTGTGAATTGACACAGAGGCGGCCTCCCGAGAGAAGTTTGAGAGGTAATTTCTGACTTCGGTATTTTATCTCTGGCATTTTGTCCCTTGGTTGTCTTGCTCTCTCTTCCCACGTCCCCCGAGAGGGAGACGTGGTTACTATGGTGGACGTCCCAGCCGCCTTCTCTCCTTCCTTCAGGGGGGAAGGTGGTCCTGACGGATCCCTGACTGCCTCACAGACTGATCACCCCCAGTCTGAACGGCCCCAGACTGAACGGCCCCAGACTCGATCCCCGCTAGACATCCCTGTAAATAACGCGTCATTTGTCACCCTTCATGTTCTCGGTTCCACTCCCTTGAGCACTCTCAATCCTTTCATTATCAAGAACGTAATAGATGACTGTGCTGTTCCACTCCCTTGAGCAATCTCAATCCTTTCATTATCAAGAACGTAATATATGACTGTGCTGGGCAGGTGGAACTAGTAAAAAAAAAAAAAAAAAAAAAAAAAAAAACTTGCTAATGGAGATCTAACAAAAACTGTCAACTCCTCCCAAGACTTGCTTAAACGGCGTAAATTTCACTGTTATTATATTGAACCGAGGATCCCACAATCCATGAATTCTTGCAAAGATGTCATCACGTGCAGGGACCTCATGGTTATGGAAGAGGACGAAATCATACGTGTGCTAGCTCAGCAGGACATAATTGATGTATGGCTTATAACTAGATTCTCGGAGGGCAAGAGGACGAAGACAGCCACTATTATTTTGACCTTTGGTAAAGTGGCTCTCCCAGCCCATGTCAAAGTTGGGTACGAAATTGTTAATGTCAGGCCATAAATCCCCAATCCACTTCGGTGTTTAAGATGTCAGTTATATGGACATAACGATAAGACTTGTCGGGCTTCCCAATCAGTCTGTAGCAAGTGTGCAACACAGGGTCATGATGCTGAACGCTGCACATCTGAACCTGTAAGTTGCTTTCACTCACTCCACTTCCTCGAGGACTGTCCCGAATGGAAGGATTACACAGGATTACACAGGAAAGCAAACAGCAACAGACCTTATGGTCCTTTCGAGGCTGCTTGTTAGAGAAAACTATGACTACAAGATCTAACTCTACATGTTGAAGGATAAGGATAGTAAAGCAAGAAGGCTCCCCCCACCACCAAACCCTCCAGGAAAAAGTGAGAAAAACCACCATGCAGCATGGAAAAACTGACATGGAAATTTTATAGGAAACACTGGAAAGGAAAAGTCACATTCTATAATACTTTATCTATAAGCTACCCGATAGAGTAACCTGAAAGAGAAAGTAAACAAATAAAGTAATAGTTACGGCATGACATTATAAACCGGTACACTGAGTTAATGGGACGTCTGTGGACATAACGTGGAAGCTACACACTGCACAGTGTGGATGTTTAGGGGTGGTGCAGCAGCCTTGCCTGGCGCTTTTAAGGTAGGCAGCAGTCAATCAGGCCCTAGCTCCGTTTGCTCCACTGAGACAAGGAACTCTCCCATGTGGGACAAGTACACAAGTTTCATCCTGAAGCAGTGACCCCTGGTACATTAAAAAAATCCCGATGGTGGTCACTTGACTAACAGGGACCCTCAATGATCCACAGCCCATCACAGGTCGAAAGTAAGAGTAGTGACCGTTAACTCAGGGTTATCTGTGCAGATCCTAATCTGTGCTTATATTGCTTTTTTTGCACTGGAGAGATTGAAAAGTATATAGGACGGGTGTCTTAGATAAAAGGGGACTGCACAGTGCACAGTGTGGATGTGCAATGCACAGAGTGGATGTTTAGGGGTGGTGTGGCAACCTTCCCTGGTGCTTTTTAGGTAGGCAGCAGTCAATCAGGCAATAGCTCCGTTCACTCCACGGAGACAAGGAACTCTCCCATGTGGGACAGTACACAAGTTTCATCCTGAAGCAGTGACCCCTGGTACATTAAAAAAATCCCGATGGTGGTCACTTGACTAACAGGGACCCTCAGTGATCCACATCCCATCACAGGTCGAAAGTAAAAGTAGTGACCGTTAACTCAGGGTTATCTGTGCAGATCCTAATCTGTGCTTACTGTATATTACCCCATTTGCTTTGGGTAAATCGAAAAACGTATAATGACGTGACGTGACACTATGTTAAGTTTACGGGGTGTCCTGTAGACACGAGGGGACTGCACAGTGTGGATGTTTAGGGGTGGTGCGGCAGCCTTGCCTGGCACTTTTAAGGTAGGCAGCAGTCAATCAGGCCCTAGCTCCGTTCACTCCACTGAGACAGGGAACTCTCCCATATGGGACAAGTACACAAGTTTCATCCTGAAGCAGTGACCCCTGGTACATTAAAAAAATCCCGATGGTGGTCACTTGACTAACATGGACCCTCAGTGATCCACAGCCCATCACAGGTCGAAAGTAAGAGTAGTGACCGTTAACTCAGGGTTATCTGTGCAGATCCTAATCTGTGCTTATATTGCTTTGTTTGCACCGAATGAATTGAAAATGTATAATATCGTGACGCAACACTATATACGGGTACATTGTTTACGGGGTGTCTTGTAGACTAAAGGGGCATGAACTTACATGTACCGTAGCTATAAAAGCAAGTTATTCGGACAGAAAAAGAGTCAGCTGAGGATTTTCGTGCAAATACTTGTCTAATTTGTTTTTGAATGTCTCAGTTGAGATACTGTTCACGGTATCTGAGGGTAATCTGTTCCAGATATTTACAACTCTGTTAAAGAAGAAGTATTTTGCTTCGTGGGATTGGAATCGCTTTCCCATGATTTTGCAGCCATTACTTCTGGTTTGACTCGACCAGTCTATATCAAAATATTTATTCATGTCTAAGTTGTCATATCCCTTCATGATTTTGAAAACTTCAATAAGGTCCCCTCTTAACCTGCGCTTCGTTAGGCTAAATAATTTAAGTTCTTCAAGGCGTTCCTCATATGGTTTGTTTCTAAGTCGTGGTATCATTTTTGTGATTCTTCGCTGAATTTTCTCTAATTTTTCAATGTCCTTTCTGTAGTACGGAGACCAGAATTGCACACAATACTCAAGATGGGGGCGCACTAGCGAGCTGTAAAAGGCAAGTATGACTTTTTCCGACTTAAACTCGAAAATTCTTCCAATAAAACCCACTAGCTTGTTTGCAATTTTAACCGCATCGGTACACTGCTTGCTTGGTTTTTGGTCATTTGATATTATCACACCAAGATCCTTTTCACTGTCTGTACTTGATAAATGAATATTGTTCATTTTGTAATTTGCATGGACATTGTTACTTCCAATATGAAGTACTTTACATTTTTCTGTGTTGAATTTCATTTGCCATTTTTCTGCCCAGCTTGCTAAAGTATTAAGGTCATTTTGTAACTGCTGCCACTGTAATTTTGAAGTGACTTTACTGGTTATTTTCGTATCATCTGCAAATTTGGATACTTTACAATTTAGACCCTCATCAATGTCATTTATATAGATAATAAAAAGTATCGGTCCAAGTACTAAGCCTTGGGGAACGCCGCTGATCACATTACGCCATTTGGATTCCTTTCCGTTTATCACAACTCGCTGCTTTCGGTCTGACAGCCAGTCTTGTAACCATTTTTGCGTCTTTCCTTTTATTCCATGTGCTTCTATTTTTCTCATGAGACGCTTGTGAGGGACAGTGTCAAATGCTTTCTGAAAGTCGAGGTAAATTATATCTACTGCTCTTGAGTCATCGTATGATTTGTAAACATCATGGAAGAAGTCCAGTAAGTTACTTAAGCATGAACGACGATGTCTGAATCCATGTTGCGAGTCTTTAATTATATTATTTTCTTCTAGATAATTAACTATTTTATCTCTTATGATTTTTTCCATTAACTTGCACACTACTGATGTTAAGCTGATTGGTCTGTAATTTCCTGGGTGCGACTCATTTCCTTTTTTGAAAATTGGTGTTACATTTGCTAGTTTCCATTCGCGTGGAACTTTCCCAGTACTTAATGATTTATTGAATAAGACAGAGAGTGGCAGCAGTAACTCATGTTTTGCTTCTTTGAGAATTCTCGGTGATATTTTATCGGGGCCAGGGGTTTTGTTTATGTCCGTACTATTTATGGCTGAAAGGATATCGTTATTATGGATAGCATAGTTACTAAGGACTGTGCTATTTGCTTGGTTTGTGGGTAACGGTAGGTTTCTGGTGGTGTTTTCTACTGTAAAAACAGACGCAAAGTAATCGTTAAGAATGTTTGCCATTTCGACCTCATTTTCAGTGTGTTTGCCATTGTTTGTTTCTAGAGGACCTATTGATGTAGTCATAACCTTTTTCTTTCTAATGTAACTGTAAAATTCTTTAGGATTTGATTTGCACGTATTAGCAATGTGGATCTCCAGTGCTCTTTTGCTTTGTTTAATAAGTCTTTTCGATATGCGGCGTAGATTATCGTACTGTAATTTATCATCATTATTTTGTGTAGCTTTATATTTATGGTATGCCTGTTTTTTGGCTATTAAGTTACTTTTTATTTCACTGGACCACCACTTTGGTTTACTATATCCAGCTGGACGTCTGTTACGTAGTGGCACACATGACTTTACCACTTCATTAAAGTTTTCGGTGAATATTTCCCATGCTTGGTTTATGTCATCGGTTTCAGACATTTGATTCCAATCTGCAGTTGCAAGTAGTGCTCTGAGCCTGTTGAAATTAGCTCTACGATAATCTGGGACCTTTTCTTTGCTCTCCGCTTCTTTTACTTTTTCAGTAGTAATATTAAACTGTATAGTTCGATGATCACTGGAACTAAACTCAGGTCCTATTTCAACGTTGTTGACTAGGTTATCATTTGTAGTCAAGATGATGTCTAGGATATTGTTTCCTCTCGTTGGGTATTCTATGTGTTGGGAAAGGGCGCTTTCTTGAAGATTCGTATAAAGCTCTTGTCCTGAGTGTGCCGTCAGTGGTTCACCCCACTTTGTTACCGGTAGATTAAAGTCTCCAAAAATTACGCTATCCTCTTGACAACAAATTTCCGCAATTTGATCATAAAGTTTTTCATCTGTCTCAGTTGACTGTGCTGGAGGACGATAGATGAGACATATATTTATTTTGTGTGAATTAATACTTAGCTGAACATAACTGGCATCTATGTTGGTAATACTGGGTTTGGATAGCACAAGGGGATGGAGACTAGTTTTCACATATAGAAAGAGGTCTGTGCAGTGAAGGCAACTGAGGGCATCTATTACTATGAAGCTAGGAAAAAGGTGAAGGAGTGACATGCAACTCCTACTCTGAATACGTCTTATGCTTGACGGTGATGTCCCGCCCTGTGATATGCTCTGTTGTGGCACAGGCTGATCCTGCTCCTGTTCCTCATGCCACTCTACCTCTTCGTCTCAACCTCCTGTACGTTCCAACTCTCTTACTGACATCCCTGTAGCTACTTCCTACTCTCAGGCTGCTGCTGCTGCTGCTTCTCAGTCAGAATAGCCTAAACCGAAGTCTGACAAATCAAATAAAATTATTCAGACCACCCTATAACCAAGCCCTCTCGTTCATATTCTTTCTGTTCCTGCTCCAGCGAGGGAGAGAAGGGTTAGCTCTTCCTTGGGGTAGTCTGGGAGCATTGTAATTGATGGTAATATGGAGGTTTCAGTAAGCAATCACCGAGATATAGGTCCCCTGGTTGTCGCTTGCCTGTTGGTGGGCGGCATTAAAAACACTAAGCACACTGCCCCTCCTCGTAAATCTTAATCCGTAGCATTCACTGTGTTACAGTGGAGTTGTAGGATTTTTTTTTTTTTTTTTTACGAGTCCGACTCTGGGCAAAGGTTTCAGGACCTATTTCTCGGGGGCAGTGACCTATCCCAAGGCCCAGTAGTCCTCCCACACCTCCACATGTCACCACTTCGGCGCTAACGCTCACCATCCATACTGAATAAATGCTAGGGCTGTCTCATACAGGATCGGTGTACTGGTATTAGCGGGGGTATTTTTACGATATGTCGGCGGGTCATCTGGTAGATCAGGAAAGTCTGCTTTTAAAAAATTTAAATCCTTAAACTGTTCCCTGCACCAGCTGGGATTCGATCCTGGGTCCATTAGGACTGTAGGCCGCCTCTTTACCGATTCAGCCACAGCCTCTTGGGAATAAATTACACAATACAGCAATCTTGTTCTCTATACACGGGCTAGACGTTATTTGTTTGCACGAGACGCGCTTGGTGGATCACCCTGATCCTCCACAGCTCAATCACTACCACTCGTATAGAAGATATGATGGTCACGGAGTTGCCATATAGACACACATACCTCACCCACAAACGGAAGTGGTTCTAAATTTTTCTCTGGAAGCTGTCGCGTGCAAAGTAAAATTTAATAACACGCATCTATGTATTTGCTCCCTCTACTGTCCACCACATGACCTCATTGATGGTGATGCTTTGAACTCCCTTTCTGACCACCTTCCTGGAAATAAGTTAGTGTTGGGCGACTTTAACGCCCATGACTATCAACGGGGTAGCTTGAGGATCCACGGATGTGAGGAACAAGTAGCCAACCTAATACTACAGTCCAACCACTGTCTTCTGAATGATGGTTGAGCGACTCGTGTAGATGATCGTAATTGTGCGACCATGGACTCGTCTCTGATCACCCCAGGAATACATCAGGATTTCTCGTGGGAACTTTATGATGACTCCTTGGGATGTGATCATTTACCCATCTTTCTTTCTTATACACGCGACATTATTTCGGACCCTCCACCCCAAAATTTAACTTTGAGAATGCAATTCCCAAGACATCTACAGTTAATGCAAAACATAGAGCTCATTGGTGGACGACGGATTGCCGACAAACATTAAGGAAATGCAACAGGAGGTACAGGATTTTTGATGGCCTATTGAGGAAAACTATCTTTTACAAAACAGGCACGGGCTGAGACGGAGAATAATTAAAAGGGCAAAACGCGACTTCTGCCGGAGTTTTGTGTCCTCGGTGAATCGTTATACTCCGCTCAGTAAAGTCTGGTCCACTATCAAAATACTAAACTAAACGCCTCAACATCCCCGTGACCACCCTGGAGGTGGGCAGTAACTTCTATGACGATCTCACGGATGTAGCTAACATCTCCGGCAAGAGTTTTGCTCATGGAAGTAGCTCAGCCAATTACGATCAGCGTTTTCAAGGCCATAAACGCACGGCTGAGCTACAAATATTAGACTTTGCTACAGAAGACGTAGACTTTCCCCGTACAACCAAGAGTTTAAGATAAATGAATTGCTCCTTGCCCGGAAATTCTGTAATGACAACAGTCCTGGACCAGATACTATCAAGTACGGCATGATCCAGCATCTTAATCATGACAACCTGATAATGCTGTTAGCATTGTACAATGAGCTTTGGGCGTCCCAAACTCATGGCACTTTGCGCACGTCATACCAATACCCAAACAGGCTGGTCGTCTTATGAATCCAACTTCATTTCGTCCTGTTATGTTGACCTCTTGTCTCTGTCAGGTCATGTAACGAATGGTTAATAATAGGCTTCTTTTTGTTTTAGAATCGAAGAAATTGTTCAGTGATTGACAATGTGGCTTCCGTAAATACAGAAGAACACTAGATCATTTCATAAATTTGGAGCACTGTATTTCGGAGGCATCTGCCATTAAAGAATTCATGATAGGGGTGTTCTTGGACATCTATAAAGCCTATGACATGATGTGACGACACGGTATACTAATGAAGCTCTATGCTTACGGTTTACGAGGTAATCTGCCTATTTTTATTGCCAATTTTTTAAGGGAAAGAACTTTCTCTGTAACATTGCCTCGTAACGTAACATCGGATATATTTACCCAAGAAAACGGGGTGCCTAAGGTTAGTGTGCTTAGTCCCACTTTGTTTAGTATTATGATCAATGATATTCTGTCATCAGCTCCCATCCCGAGGAATCTTAAATACTCACTCTGCGCTGATAATTATGGAATATGGCACCCTTCCTGTAATGTACAATTTTCGACTGGCCGGATTCAAGCAGCCTTGGATTCGGTCATCCAATGGGCGTGCAGTGGAGATTTAAGTTTTCCGTCCCCAAATGCGCCCTTGTATTTTTTCACCACTCGTAATGTCCTTAATTTGCGTTTGACTTTAGATAATCAGGCGGTACCTTTTCAAAATTTTGTAAAGTTTGTGGGCCTCCATTTTGATCGTAGATTGACCTTTAAATTTCATGTTAATAACTTGCTTGCTCATTGTGGTAAACCATTACATGTCTTCAAGTACCTAGCGGGTACTACTTGGAGTGCAGACAGAAAATCGTTATTAATGGTGTAAAAGTCCCTTATTAGATCTAAGCTGGACTACGGCTCACAGGTATATGGGTCGGCATCCGATACCACATTAAGGAGGTTGGAATTGTTACAGAATAAATGTTTGCGAATGTGTCTTGGAGCCTTAAGGTACACAAGTGTGGCTCGAATGGAAGTGGAGGCGAATGTACAGCTTCGGACAGAAATTCGTGATACAGGGTAATCTGCCACCAGAGGTCAGGTTAATCGCACACGTCTACCCCGCCCCCCAACTCCCCCTCCTTACGCCCACCAAACACTGATTTGTTGAGCGGATGGATCGGAGATATGAAGCTTCACTCACTCTCGAGTCTTGCCGCATGTAATGTTACTTTCATTTATCTTACTATTGGGTGTATTATCAAGTGCATAGATCCATTTTCAGTTCCACGAGAAGTGATTATATCGAAGTTTTAGCAGATTTCAATACAATGATCTTAATGTATAGAGCCTGGTTTCCAAATACTTATCCAACGTGTTCTATGCGATAGACAAAATTCCAAGTAACAATTAAAAGTGATATGGCCAGAGTAGTCCCTCTCTTGCCTTGTCATCTGGACAGCCACATATACGCCCACCTACTTATCCACCTACCCACTCAACCCATCCAACATAATCCATCGACCTCACCTTTGCCAACCACCCAGCCCATCGATCCCTGCTATCCACTCTGCTAACCCACGAATGCCACACACGTTCACCCAACAATGCCACTCAACTCATTTACTCACTCACTTCTCCACCCTGAACCCATCCAGCCACCCAACCCAACCACCCACTTAGATTATCCCGACAACGCAATCGTCTCAGCCACCCTGGCGATCAACGGTGTCCACTCACCCTGGCGACTCATTTTAAGCCACACATGCCCAAAACCTGTCTTGCCCACCGACCCTTACCACCCACCCTCACCACTCACAAATTCCACCCACCCTTCCCACTCACGAATTCCACCCACCCTGGTCACCCAACAATGCCATCCATCTCATCCATCCACACAACCCTCCCACCTCTCCCTGAACACTCCCAACCCACCTCACCCTGCCCATCCTGTCCACCCACTCCTCTCACAGACCCACCCGCCCATCCAGCCTTCTTACCCAACCCCATTCACTCCGCCACCCCATTCACCCTTTTGAGTCCAACCCTATTCATTCCGCCATCCCATTCACCCATTTGAACCCGACTTATCCATCAAACTCATCTTATCCAAGCCTAACTTACCGACCCCTCCCCGACCACTCACATATCCAGCCACCTACCCACCCAGCCCACCAAACGCATCCACTCACTAACCAATTTACCACTACAACCCACCCAAAACCGCTCCACACACCACACCCAACAACTGCCCCCCCCCCCTCTCCACCATTACCACTGTCCACCCACCATGGCGATGCACCGAACTACCACACCCACCAACTCAACCTCAACAACTCCACCCACCCAGCCAACTGACTCACACACACACACACACACACACACACACACACACACACACGGGGGGGGGAGGGAGAGAGAGAGAAACTGACACAGTAAGAGCGCTTCCACTCGTGTGCTCGAGCAAGTGCTGGCAACATGTAAGCAACACAGTAACGACCACGCTGCAAAACATGTTGGGAACAGCAGCGTCCAGATCATGTTGGCAACATCATGATGAAGTCTCAGCTGCCTGGTATGGATACACTTATCCCATCGCCTCTCCTGCGAGTCTTCGAAGCTGCACTGAAACATGTTTGCATACATCTGTCCAAATACTGCTGCAAACATGTTTCCGAACATGTTGCCTGCCGTGTTGCCAATATATATTCGAGCCACGTGTGGACTCGCCCTAAGAGAGACAAAACACGCAGAAACACACACACACACACACACACACACACACACACACACACACACACACACACACACACACACACACACACACAGGGAGTAGTTCACAACAACTTCACTCACTAATCATCCTTAGTGGTTGTTTATCCCCGAGGAAGATTGGCCCCACGTTTTACGAATTACAGTTTGATGGTTGATTTTATAATCATTGAACAGTATGAACAGCATGTAATACCGTACTGAAACTAGCATAGTTATGATAGTTAATATTTTACCAAAGTATTCGCTCATTAAAACTATTGCTAATTGGATGGCATATCATGAAATCCTAATGGAAATTCATGCATAATATAGCTAAATTAAAGGGTTTATGTCGGAGACACGAATCAATGTTCTGCGCAAGCTGCTACTAGAACTATACTAGACACTTCCACATCTCATACGTCCCCTTCACCGTCATCAAATCCTCCCTCCCTCCTTTCCCACCCTTCCGCATCTGTGTGTGTGTGTGTGTGTGTGTGTGTGTGTGTGTGTGTGTGTGTGTGTGTGTGTGTGTGCATATATCTGTTTTTATCTAATTGTTCTTACCTACAGTAATTGTAGCTTTACAGGGATGAGTCAAGGACGTACTGTCCCATGTATTAAACCATTTTTATCATACATATTCTTAAATTTATGAATAGTTTTGGCACGCATTATTTCATTCGGTAGCACATTCCACTGATCTATTGCCCTATTTGGGAAACTGAATTTCCTTACGTCTTTCTCACCTCTCTTTTTATGCTTTTTTTTTTTTCAGTGTACTCTTGCTGATGCTTCTCCATAGGTTATATACTCATTGATGTCTGTTCTATCTTTCCCTGAGATGTATTTATATAGCGTCATCATGTTTCCTCTTCCTTCTCTCTTGTAGTATTGGTAGGTTCAGTTTTTCTAGTCTTTCTTCATATCCTTTAAGTTTGGTACCCATCTTGTAGCATCCCATTGTACTTTTTTAATCTTGTCTATGTGTTTTTTGAGATAAGGATTCCAGACTACTCATGCAAAATTCGAGGGTTGGTCTGACGAATGAGGTAATTATCTTTCTCGGCATGCCTTCATTTATATATGTGAATGCTATTCTCATATTACCAAGTAGTGTGTGCATGTTTCGTACCTTCTCATTTATGTGGTCTGCCAGAGAAAAAGTCTATTATTGATAATCACTCTTAAGTCCTTCTTTTCTGATATGTGCAGAGTTGAACTTCCTATCTTATAATCCCGATCTGGTCCTTTTCCATTTTTACCAAACATAATTACATGGCATTTGTCCACATGTGAGCAGGAGAAGGGAGGTTAAGAGACTGGTGAAGGAGAGTAAGAAGAAAGTGGATGAAGAGTTTGGGAGGAATCTGAGTGTGAAATGGAGGGAGAGTAAGAAATTGTTTTGGAAGGAGGTAAAGAAAGTAAGGCAGTGTGAAAGGGGAAATAGTAGGGGAGTGAAAGATAGGAATAATAGATTGTTGGTGGAGAAGAGAGAGAAATTGAGGAGATGGAAGGAGCACTTTGAGGATTTGTTGAAGGTAGAGAGTGAGAGCAGTGTGAGTATAAGTGGTTGGGGAATGGCTGGGAGAAGAAGAGATGAGAGGAGGGAGGAAGAGATCAGTAGGTCGGAAGTAGTGGAAGCGATGAAGAAGATTAAGCTGGGAAAGGCCCCAGGAATTGATGGAGTGTGTGGTGAAATGCTTAGATATGGGGGTGAGATTGTTGTGGAGTGGATATGGAAGTTGTGTAGATTGGCTTGGGAAGAGGGAAGGGTTCCAGAGGACTGGAAATCAGGTATAATTGTTCCTCTGTACAAAGGAAAAGGGGAGAGAGAAGTATGTGGTAACCATAGGGGTATTTGCCTTCTTAGTGTGACTGGTAAAATATATGGTAGAATACTCATTGATAGGGTTAGGCATATGACAGAGGAGCTAGTTGGAGAAGAACAAGGGGGATTTAGGAAGGGAAAAGGGTGTGTAGATCAGATATTTGTTCTAAGATGTTTAGTGGAGAAGTATCTAGAGAAGGGAAGGAAAGTGTACGCTGCCTTCATGGACTTGGAGAAAGCTTATGACAGAATAGATAGGAAAGGTATGTGGAAGGTATTAAGAATATATGGAGTGGAGGGGAAATTGTTGAGTGCTGTGAAGAGTATGTACGAGGGAGCTAGGGCTACGGTGCGAGTGGATGGAGAGCTGAGTGAGTTCTTTGATCTCAATGTGGGACTGAAACAGGGGTGTGTAATGTCTCCATGGCTGTTTAATATATATATGGATGGGGTCGTAAAGGAGGTACAAGGTAGGGCAGTGGATGTCGGGGTGGCCCTAATGAATGAGGGTGAGATTTGGAAGCTTCCGGTGTTGCTGTTTGCTGATGATACAGTATTGTTGAGTGAAGATGAATGGGAGTTGCAAGGTTTGGTGAATGAATTTGGGACAGTGTGTAGGAGGAGGAAGCTGAAAGTTAATGTAAACAAAAGTAAAGTTATGGTGTTTGAGAGGAATGAAGTCACAGAGTGTGCAGTGAGGTTGGATGGTGAGGATATGGAGAATGTGAGTGCATTCAAGTACTTGGGTAGTGTGATGAGTAAGGATGGAACTTTGGGGGATGAAGTACGTGAAAGGGTACAGCAGGGAAGGAAGGTTGTTGGCACACTGAAAGCAGTGATGAGAAATAGGGAGGTGAGTATGGAAGTTAAGAAGTCACTGCATGATGGTATTGTGATCCCTACCCTGACGTATGGAAGCGAGGCGTGGACCTTGCAAGAGGGGAACAAGTCAAGAGTGAGAGCAGTGGAAATGAGTTACTTGAGAGGAGCATGTGGAGTGACATGGAGGGACAGGTTGACGAATGAAGAAGTGAAGGAACGTTGTGGGGTAGATGTGGATGTGGTTGAAAAGATTAGGAGAAATACACTGAGGTGGTTTGGACATGTGGAGAGGATGGAGAATGAAAGACTGACTAAGAGGGTGTATGTAGGTGAGGTGGAGGGAGGGAGAGGGAGGGGTAGACCGAGGATGAGGTGGAGGGATGGAGTTGAGAGGTATATGAGGGAGGGGGGGGGTGAGTTGGGGGGAGGGGAGTCAAATGGTGGGTGACAGAGTGACTTGGAGGCGTTTTGTCTGCGGCCACCCTTTGCGGGATTAGGGCGTCGGGCTATAGATAGATAGATAGACTTCCTTTTGTCATCTATTGCTCTATTTATAAAGTTTGTTTAATTCTTCTTGTAGCTCTCTGCACGGGTCTGTAATTCTCCTTTGTATTTTTGCATCATCAGCAAACATATTTAGATAGCATCCCATTCAAATGTTCCTGTCTTCCCTATATCATTAATGTATACTAAAAACATAATTGGTGCCATCACTGAGCCATGTGGAACTCTCCTAGTCTCTTCCCTCCATGATGAGCAATTACTCCTTAGTACTGTTCTCATTTCCCTTTGCTGAGAAAATCCTGCATCCAACAAAACAGATTGCCTTGGATTCCTCCTTGATGGTACAGCTTCCATAAAAGTCTTCGGTGAGATATTCTGTCAAATGCTTCCTTGTGTGTGTGTGTGTGTGGATATTTGCCCCACACTTGGTGGGGCACGGGCAAACAAAGAGCCCGTCAGGGAAGTGGCAGAAGGTGGCTCTCCAAATGAGAGCATAGCTGGGCCGACACCGGCAGGCAGGGAAAGGCAGCAGACCCAAGGAAGGGCCGTGAGAGGGGCAGGCAAGCACAGCTGATGGTCGTGGAGGGCAGGGCGGGACGTGCAGAGGTGGACAGAGGCGCGGCGCCGAGTGGAAGGCGCCGACGAAGAACTGCAGGTGGATAACGCACCGCCGCTGCCCTCAACCCCCTTGCCCTTGGTGGAAAAGGGCCGTAAAGACTCGCCCAGCCCCGCAACAAATGGAGACCAAAGAGGGAGGCCCGGACACGGTCGCAGGGAGGGCAGGCCCTGGTCCAGGTGGGCGGAGGGAGGAAACTGCTTTCGACCTCCGGATGGGCAGGTCCTAGGCCGTGGCCCTCCGGGTGGAAAGGACAGGCCAACCCTCCTCGGTGATGCTAGGGGGGCTGGTCCCGCCACGGACTGGAGTGGAGGTGTCGACGGGACGGGAGGTGAGCTGCGAGTGAATGCTTCCTTAATATCAAAATAGATACCGTCCACCCATCCTTCTCTTTTCCGTAGTGTTTCTGCAACTCTATCGTAGTAGCTTAATAGATTTGTAAAACATAATTTTCCTTTTCTAAACCCGAACTGTCTTTCTGTTATCATATTGTATTATTGCAGTTGGTTTACCTAAATTTTTCTCATTAGTTTTTCTAGGTCCTTGCATACAACACTTGTCAGAGATACTGGTCTGTAGTTAAGTGGATCCTGTTTATTTCCTTTCTTGAATAGGGGAACAACGTTTGTGTGTGTGTGTGTGTTTATGCGTGTTTTGTTTCTCTCTCTCTCTCTCGCTCTCTGTGTTAGTGTGTGTTTCTGTCTGTCTGTCTGTCTGTCTGATTATGCGTGTATTGTTTCTGTGTGTGTGTGTGTGTGTGTGTGTGTGTGTGTGTGTGTGTGTGTTTCTGTTTGTCTGTCTGTTTATGCGTGTTTTGTTTCACTCTCTCTCTCTCTCTCTCTCTCTCTCTGTGTTTCTGTCTGTCTGTCTGATTATGCGTGTTTTGTTTTTCTGTGTGTGTGTGTGTGTGTGTGTGTGTGTGTGTGTGTGTGTGTGTGTGTGTGTGTGTGTGTGTGTGTGTTCTTACCTAATTGTTCTTACCTAATTGTATCTTTACAGGAATGAGTCAAGCTCGTACTGTCCCGTGTCTTAAACCATATTTATCGTACATATCCTTAAATTTGTGAATTGTTTTGGCACACACTATTTCATTCGGTAGTGCATTCCATTGATCATTTGCTCTGTTTGGGAAACTGAATTTCCTTACGTCTTTATCACCTCTCTTCTTATGCAGTTTTTTGCAGTGTCCTCTTGCTGATGCTTCTCCATATGTAAAGTAATCATTTATGTCTATTTTCTCCTTCCCTGATATGCACTTATATAGCATTATCATGTCACCTCTTTTCCTTCTCTCCTGTAGTGTTGGTAGATTCAGTTTATTTAGTCTTTCTTCGTAGCTTAGGTCCCTTAAGCTTGGTATCCATCTTGTAGCGGCCCTTTGAACTTTTTCAATCTTGTCTATGTGTTTTTTGAGATGAGGACTCCAGACTACTGATGCATATTCCAGGGTTGGTCTAATGAATGATGTTATTATCCTTCTTAGCATGTCTTCATTTATGTATGTGAATGCTATTCTCATATTTGCAAGCAGTGTATACATGTTCCGTACCTTCTCGCTGATGTGGTCAGCCGGAGATAATCTGTTACTGATAATCACACATAGGTCCTTCTCTCTTTCCGATGTGTATAGGGTTTTATTTCCTAACTTATAATCCCAGTCAGGTCTTCTTCCACTTTTACCAAACTTGATTACATGACACTTGTCCACATTGAATTCCATTTTCCATGTATTACTCCATTCATGAAGTTTATTTAATTCTTCTTGTAGCTCTTTACAAGAGTCTGTGTTAGTAGTTCTCCTTTGTATTTTTGCATCATCTGCAAACATATTCAGATAGCTCTCATTTCCAGTGTTACTGTTTATATCATTTATATACACTAAAAATATGATTGGTGCCAGCACTGAACCCTGTGGTACTCCACTAGTCACTTCTTTCCATGATGAGTAGTTTCCTCTTAGTACTGTTCTCATTTCTCTTTTTGAGAAAATCTTGCATCCAACAAAACAGTTTGCCTCGAATTCCTCCTTGATGGTAGTTTCCATAAAAGGTTTTGGTGTGGTACTGTGTCAAAAGCTTTCTTGAAATCTAAATAGATACTGTCCACCCAACCTTCTCTTTCCTGTATTGTGTTTGTTACTCTGTTATTGTAGCTCAACAGATGAGTAACACATGATTTTCCTTTTCTGAAACCAAACTGTCTTTCTGTTATCATACAGTGTTCTTCTAGATGATTTACCCAAGCTTTTCTTATAAGCTTTTCTAATACCTTGCTTACAACACTGGTCAGTGATACTGGTCGGTAGTTGAGTGGATTTTGTCTATTTCTTTTCTTGAATAAGGGGACAATATTTGCTTTTTTCCAAATATCAGGTAGTTTACCTTGACTCAAGGACTTCTTGAAAATTAAAAATAATGGTTTACTTAACTCCTTTGCACATTCTCGTAGTACGCAACATGAAATTTCATCAGGACCACTTGCTTTTCCTCTGTCTGATTTACTTAACTCCTCCTGTATCACTTTTTCTGCTATTTGTATATCTGGTAGTATGTGTGGACATGCATGTTCCACATAGTCCCTCTCAAAATTGTTTTCTTCTGTAAAAACTAATTGGAAATTCTTATTTAGTGCTTCACAAATATCTTTCTCTTGTGTATAAATGATTCCCTCGTCCGTAATGGATTGTATTATATCTTTTACTTTGGTTTTGCTTCTGATGTAGCTGTAAAACAGCTTTGGTTGATCACTACTTTTATTTATTATATCCTCCTCAAACTGTTTTTGGGCTTCCTTCCCTATTCTTGTATAATCGTTTCTTGCCTGTTTGTAATTATTATACGCCCTTTCACTATTGTCTTCTGTATCTATTCCACAACAAATCTCTTCTTTCTTTTGATTTTTTACATTCTGTATTGAACCAGTTCTGTATTTTCTTATCTGCTTCTTTGTGCTGTGGGATGTACTTCTGGACTCCTATTTCATAAAATTCACAGAATTTTTTATATACAGCATTTAAATCTTGTCCTCTAAGCTCATTTTCCCAATCAACTTCTAAGAAATACTTCTTTAGGTCTTGATAATTTCCCTTTTTATAATTTAGGCTCTTTTTGTAACTTTCATTGCTGTTAACTATGTCATATGCTATCCTGAAGTTGTAATTTAGTACTGCATGATCCCTTTTGCCGAGTGAAGGCTGATATATTAAACTGTCAATATCATTTTCTTGCCTAGTATATATTAGATCTAGCACTGAAGGTACATCGAGTTCTCTTTTTCGGGTGGTTTCCCTCACATGTTGCGTTAGGAAAAACTCTTGCACGAGATCCAGGAGCTTTTGGTCCCAACAGCTTTCTTGGCTAATTATATCTAGAGTATTCCAATTTATATTTGTATTAAAATCCCCAGTTAGTATAATTCTTTCCGATTTCTTTTCCATTTTATGTAGTAATGATCTTAAACTCTGAATTGTACTCTCTGCCAGGTCCTCATATTCGTCTCTTTCCCATGTGTTTGATCTGGGTGGCATGTACAAATTGGCTACAATTACTTTACCTTCAGATGTGTTGATCTCTACTGCAATGTTCTACTTGTGATGGTATATCTAGTTTTATTTCATTGACTTTTAGATTTTTCTTACTTAATATTATAATTCCTCCTCCTTTTTTTAAATTTCTGTCTCTTCTCCATATATTGTATTCCTCTAAGTTTAGTATGTCATTGGATATCCTTGGTGTTAATTTTGTTTCAGTTAGGCATATTATTTGTGGTTCATTTTCTCTGACATAATCATTCATCTCTAGTAATTTAGATACCATTCCATCCACATTTGAGTACATCAACTTTATCATCTTGTTTATATACTTGTCATGACATGGTTTTACTACCTTCCTCCTTTTTATTCCATCCTGTTTGTGTACCACTTTCGTACCTGCAATCCTATTACTTTGTAAAAAAATTTCTTCTTCTCCTTTTCTGATCTTCCCTCATTTTTTGTTTTTGCTTCCTCCCTTTTCTCTTTCAGTAATTCCAGTTCCTCTTGTGTTAGGCATCTTTTTATCCATACATTTTTGAACTCCTCTTTTTCCATAAGATTCTTTGCATTTTTTAGTATCTCTTCCACAGTGTTTACACTCTGGAAGTCACCTTCAGAGGTCTTGTCCTGCTTTTCTCGTATTTCCCTAACCGTTTGTGTTCCTCTATGTTGTTACTACAGATTTCCTCTGATACTTCTTTCAGTAAGCTCATTACATTTGCCATCTCCTTTTTGTCTCTTGTGATCTTGTTTTTTTACTTCTTTCTCTTCTATACCAGTGATTACTATAGATTTGTTTATATCTACTGAATCTCTGACTAACTTTGGATTGTTTTGGATTATTCTTTTCACTTCCTGTTTAATGCTTTTTTCCTCCACCCTTGTTTCTAAGTCTTTCTTTACGTTCACCATTTCAGCATACGTGGTTTCCACATCATTTTTGTAGCTTTGCAGAGCTTCATTCACCTGTGTTATCTTCTCAATATCACTGCTTTGGTCTATCAGACTGCTTGCTTGCCTAATTGTCTCTGTGTCATTTTTGAACTCTTCCATAACACTCTCGTGACTGACTACTGTACTTGCCATTTCACTCATTTTCTTCCTAAGTGTACTCAATTCCACTGTTAGTTCACTGATGATTGTGTCTTTCTTGTTGGCCTCCCTTCCTAGTTTTTATATTTCTTCCTTTTGCAAGTGCATCTGCTTCTTTATTTCATCAATTTCATTTTTGAAAGCCATTTCTAGTTTGTGTACACGTTCGTGCGTGTGTGTGTGTGTGTGTGTGTGTGTGTGTGTTTATGCGTGTTTTGTTTCTGTGTGTGTGTGTGTGTGTGTGTGTGTGTGAGAGAGTCAGGTGGCTGGGTGGGTGGAGTTGATGAGGTTGAGTTGGTGGGTGTGGTAGTTCGGTGTATCGCCAGGGTGGGTGGACAGTGGTAATGGTGGAGAGGGGGGGGAGGCAGTTGTTGGGTGTGGTGTGGAGTGGTTTTGGGTGGGTTGTAGGGGTAAATGGGTTAGTGAGTGGTTGCGTTTGGTGGGCTAGATGGGTAGGTGGCTGAATGGGTAGATGGCTGGATATGTGGGTGGTCGGGGAGGGGTCGGTAAGTTAGGTTTGGATAAGATGAGTTAGTTGGATGAATCCGGTTCAAATGAGTGAATGGAGTGGCGGAGTCAATGAGGTTGGGTAAGAAGGGTGGATGGGCGGGTGGGTCGGTGGGAGGAGTGGATGGACAGGATGGGCAGCTTGAGGTGGGTGGGGAGTGTTTAGGGAGAGTTGAGAGGGTTGTGTGGATGGATGAGATGGATGGCATTGTTGGGTGACTAAGGTGGGTGGAATTCGTGAGTGGGATGGGTGGGTGGAATTTGTGAGTGGTGAGGGTGGGTGGTAGGGGTCGGTGGGCAAGATAGATTGTCAGGATGTGTGGGCAAAGTGAGTCGCCAGGGTGAGTGGGCACCGTTGTTCGCCAGGGTGGCTGAGACGATTGCGTGGTCGGGATGATCTAACTGGGTGGTTGGGTTGGGTGGCTGGATGGGTTCAGGGTGAAGTGAATGAGTAAATGAGTTGAGTGGCATTGTTGGGTGAACGTGTGTGGCATTCGTGGGTTACCAGGGGAATAGCAGGGATCGGTGGGCTGGGTGGGTGGCAAAGGTGAGGTCGGTGGGTTGTGTTGGATGGGTTGAGTGGGTAGGTGGATAAGTAGGTGGGTGTACTGTATATGTGGCTGTCCAGATGACAAGGCAAGAGAGGGTCTTATCTGGCCATACAACTTTTAATTGTTACTTGGATTTTTGTCTATCGCATAGAACACGTTGGATAAGTATTTGGAAACCAGGCTCTATACATTAAGGTTATTGTATTGAAATCTGCCAAAACTTCGATATAATCACTTCTCATGGAACTGAAAATGGATCTATGCACTTGATAATACACCCAATAGTAAGATAAATGAAAGTAACATTACATGCGGCAAGACGTGAGAGTGAGCGAAGCTTCATATCTCCGATCCATCTACCCAACAAATCAGTGTTTGGTGTGGGTAAGGAGGGGGAGTTGGAGGGGTTAGACGTGTGCGATTAACCTGACCTCTGGTGGCAGATTACCCTGTATCACGAATTTCTGTCCGAAGCTGTACATGTTGCTGCGTACTTGGTCTCCCGGCGCCATTCAGCGGAACCAGTCTTTTGACTCTGGGTTTGCCTCCTCGAGCACTGGCGGTGCCGCCCCTGGGTCACCCTTAGAACTCCATTGCACCATGTTGGGGTGAGAACCATGAGGGAGATGGAAACAACGAGACGAGCTTGAGATTTATTATAACTGAGGCAAGGGCACGTCCTCTCTCTAGCATGGCCTGTCAGACTGCCCGCCAAGCCTCAGGTGCGGGCCAGTGGCGCGCGCGGGAACTCTGTTTGTTGGGAAGAGTTCCCGTGCTAGTGCAAACTCCAGCACAGGCTTTACACTGGCGGGGCAGATTATCAGAATAAACACCCGTTAATTTACATAGGACTTTGGGTTGACCCCAGTTGGCATAAAAGGTGGTGTAACTAGTGGTGGCAGCGAGAGGTTCACCCCCAATTTCACGTCTCCCATGTCCATTCTCTGTGCAACTGCCACTTGCCCACGCACTACCTCCTGCCTCTGCAACCTGTCCCTGTCTACCCTGCCTCCAGCCTCCTGCTTGCCCTCTGTTCACTTGGCACGAGATTGTGTATCCTGCAAGTTTCTGGTGAGACCCTATTCTGGTGAGATACTAACCCGCCCCGCTGTGAAATAATCAGCCCCCAACAACCCCCATCACCCGCCACGCAACCACACCCAACCACGCCACAGTGAGCCAGCCCCAATAAACCCCACGAGCTGCCATGCCACCACACCCAACCACACCACAGTGAGTCAGCCCCCACCACAACCCGGTGCTTCACCCCCACCAAACTCCACTACAATCAGATCTCACCACCACCAATCGCAGTGTTCCACGTCATAGTTTTCCCTCATTGTACTGTACTTCTCCAAACAACGCAGCCGTTCTGCCTGGCGCATGTGGCAACACCAACCACATACGGCAACGTCACTACTTGTGCAGACGGAACAACTCACTCGCATTGGATTCATTTGTAAATATTTTACAGTTTTCTTATCATCTCTTCGCCTTTCTATATAGACTGGATGCAGATTTCTCTACAGATTGTGATTCATATTATTCATCTTTCATTCAATGCATTACATTCTTTATTTTTATTATTCATTTCTCCACTCTCATTTTATTCACTCTTCTTAAAGCCATTTTTTTTCACATACTTTTCATTGTACATTTCCATATAGTATTCACTGGATATACATCATACTCCTTCAAATACTGTTCATTGTATATAATTCATAATTGAAATTGTATTTTTGTTACTCTCTTTCCCCTCCTAGTCAGACCCCGTCTCATTCATGAACTACCTGCGTAGAGCTGAACTCTCTCCCGTTCAACATACGATTAGAGATGATGGTTGCGATGGTGTTGATGGTGTAACATTCCTCCACAGCGGAGAAGAGTACGCGAAATCACTCAACTACTCTTACTACTCCCACTATTATTGATACTACTACTACCACACCTACTGTTAATACTACCACTACTCCCACTACCATTGTAGAAAATCCAGATAATTATAATCCAGGTACTCTTACTCCTCCTACCCCAACTGATTTCCTAGAATTCACATTCACAACTGCCACTTACTTCTCTTCCTGTAACAACTACGCCACCGCCATCCCCAACACACCACTACAACTACATTGCCTGCCGTTTTTCCCACACACTCTCCATTCGACTTCTCCCACAGTTTTGCCACCTCAGTCTTTCACAGCGATGGCAAACCAAGCCCCCCCTCCACACTCCATTTTCTTGGATGACACGAACCGCCCAAAATTCACTGCTGAAGATCACTCCGTATCAATCTTTTATTTCCTCCACGAAGTCGATACAGACATTGTTAACAGGCAGTTAAACACCGAACCACTGAAGATCGCCTATCTTAAAGGCCGATTACATTAAGGCGTATCGCGCATGGGTGCTGGGTTACGATCTGGTTAAAGACAGCTGCACAACATTCAGTGAATTTTGCAAAAAGTTAATAGTTCTGTTGTTCTCATTCTAAAGCAGGCTCTCTCACTGCTTTCTCCACTCTCCTCAAACAAATGAAGCCACATCATAATAGGCAGCCACGGTAACGAACTCTACCAGTTCTGACGTAAGTCAGGTGTTGCAGGAAACACCATAGGTAACTCGTAATAACGGGGATGATATCAAATTAAAACATTTTGGTCATTTAATGAGTTACCTTAGATTCATCAATTGGCTAGATCAAAAACAATTAGAAACCGCCTTACAAATTGGGTTCAAACCAGGAGACCAGTTGTTAAAACTTTCGGAGGAGATCGACGAGGGACTAGGTTCAAACGTCACCCACCACAACCACTCACTCTACAGATAGAACTACAAGGGTTATACCAACCGCTCACGCCTCAACGGAGTTTTCACGTTCGCGGCCGACTACCAGGGGTACCATTAATAATGCTCTTCCTCTCAACGCCGAGCACCTGGAACTGGCCGTGGCCAGCCCATTATGCGTCGGGGACAACAATCTGACCAATCAACAACTGTATGCGTTGTCGCCAACAATCCTCAACTGTCTGCTGGCATTGTGGTCTCTCTGGTCATCGTGAATCAAGCTGTTTTTGCAAACAGGAGCGAACCCATCGAGAGTGGCGACAGCGCACACCATTGCGACCCCGCCATACGTATTGCAAGTATCATGAAGAGTCCACTGATCACACCACTAATGAATGTTGTTACCTTGTACAACGTTGGCTGGAGGAAGAAGAGAGCTCCTTTCGAACAAATCCTGCATAACAACAGAAGAACCTGAGCTCCTCATTCTCCAGATTGGCCCTCTGACTTGTTTAGGTATAGTTATTCTAGGTAAAAGCGAAGGAGTCCCAACATCAGGTAAAAGTGAAAGAGTCCCAACATCATTCTTCATGGACTCTGGGTCAATGGTGAATTTAACAGAATCCTCCCTAAACAGCATTAGAGGAACATTAAATGGGTCTGGATCCTTGAAACACCTGATACGTCTTTGCGGAGTTGGTGGGTCAGAATTTCACATGAACGGCAAGGTAACTTTAGAGATACAACTGGATGAATTATTAAATTCCTTCACAACTGAGATTCATGTCACAAACAATCCACAGTATCCTGCAGATGTTTTAATAGGCACAGACATCATGGCTAAACATTCTATCGAAATAATATACCTGCTTGTGGCGCTATTAAAATACATGGACTTTCTGTGTCTGGCATGAATTATCCACACCCTGTTCTCCCACAAGTAAATTCAATCACTCAGTCTATTGTCTCTCCACCATCACTAATTGAAAGTAAGGAGGAACACTCACTACTTTTAAGGACCTTACTATAAAGTAGTGAGTGCTTCTCCTTACTAACTAACATCTCATGACGTCCCTTCTAACAGTGAACAATGTTTGACTCATCTGCGGCTCAACAAACTACTTCAAATAGTCTGGATGTTATACTGCAACACACAGAGATGAAACGGGTAGTAACAAAATAGTGTACAATAATGATACCACACGAATTCACAAAAGTCTCTCTCCGTGCTCTAGTTGCTAAACAAGGAGTGGATGCACTAACATTATCTGAGACGTGCTGTGTTAATGGCTTATAATTCAGCATTGTGTCCGTCATGGAGGATAATTTGTGTTACCTTTACCTGTTGAATGTCACAAATGCTCCATTAAAGCTTAAAGGTGATACAAAGACGGGATTTCCTGGTCTACCCATCGGCCTTGAAGGTATGGCAGGATGTACCCTTCTTTGTATCTACTTGAAATACCCACCCCAAGGGGAGACCACAGAAGGGCAAGCAGATGCAAAGATGAAACACCCACCCCAGGGGGAGACCACAGGGAGATGTGTAAGGGCCCCGAGCCAGATGGGCCTACGTCCCCAGCCACCATGCACTCCTCTTCCCCTCAACAGAGCCAGCAGGGAGTACACCACCCCGCCGCACTACACTATAGCTGAACCAACACTCGTCAGCATCGGGGTGGGACTAGTGCTCTCAGTCCCCAGTAGGACTGCGGCAACATCCACCGTACTTGCCGGGGAGGGAAATTCCACCTTACTCCCCTCACTTGCCATCCCAGGGCAAAGCAGAACCGCAGCAACGTCCACCATACTTACCAGGGAGAGAACGTCCACCGTACTTCCCTCGTCTGCAGCCCACCACCAGGAGTAGGACCACAACACTGTCCACTGTACTTGCCGGGGAGGGAACATCCACCATACTTCCCTCACCTGCCATCTCAGGGCAAAGCAGAACCACAGCAACGACCACCGTACTTGCCGGGGAGGGAACGTCCATTGTACTTCCCTCGTCTGCAGCCCCACCAGGAGCAGGACTGCGGCAATGTTCACCAGACTTGCCGGGGAGGGAACGTCCACCATACTTGCCAGGGAGGGAACATCCACCGCACTTCCCTTGTCCACTACCGCTGTGGCTCTCGTCAAAGGTAGCATCCCTTGCTTGCCTCATTCCTCCAGAGGCCAAGCAGGATGCCCTTCTCACTCTCCTCACACCCCCAGGGGCGGAGCCTGCTCCCCAGCAGAGTCCCTGTTGGAGAGTGTCTGGAGCAGCCCCATCATGAGCCTGGGAGTGTGCTCACTGCAGCCGGCGCCCTGACGTCACCAGCCGCTGTTGGACTCCTGGAGGGCGAGAGGCTGCAGGCAGACACTGATGGCCTCCTGACACCAGCAAGACAGCAGCCCCCAGCCCCCGAGGGACGCCCTGAGGACTCCAGGCCAGGACCTACTCAGACCCACCGGCAAGACTCCCTCCTCCTCCGAGGGCAGGTGCAGAGCTGCGCGCCTGCTTGCCCACACTGAGGCCCCAACAGAGAGGAGCCTCCCTCGACACTGCCCCACAGCCCAGACCGGATGATCCACTACACAACCACGGACCTGTGCCTCTCGCGGGAGTGCACACCCAACAGGCCACCTCCCACACCTGGGCGACACCTGCAACTACCTGGCATCCTGTAGTCCACCACCTATCCATGTGTATTAATACTGTGTTTCTATTGTGTCATTTGTACTGCGTCCTGCACTTGTATCTTTTGTGGTAATATTCGTGTAAGACTGGTTAGCCTATGTTTGAGCCCTATTCCTTTTGTTGCATGCTCTAGACCAATTCCTGAAAAGAACCCAGGTCAGTTGCCCATGCTCTGAGGACATGGAGTTGAATTCAGAATACGCTGCATAACACTGGTGACCAGCGGTGGTTCTAGATCCGGTCAGAGAGCAACAAGGAACGAAAGGGAAAGTTAACAAAATGGCGACCAAACTGCACGTACAGTTACCAAAATATGACCCCGAACAGTGCGACACAGACATGCACATGTGCATGATCAAACCATTATTAGACATAGGATTTGAGCATGACAGGGAGAAGATTGCAGTGACCTTACCCCACCTGGGAAAAGTAGTCTCCAGCATCGCAATGAAGATCATCCCTGAGCTAACATGGGCACAGTTTAAACAAATCGTGACCCAAGCGGTCACGCCATCACTAGGGAAAGTCATTGCCTTTTCCCAACTCGACGCCCTCACCTACGACGGTAACTTGGACGACACTCTCATCCAGGCCAGGCGGCTCATCACCACTGCTTACCCGGAAGCCAACGCCACCACCCAGGACAAACACACCTTCGGTACCCTGCTGAGGATCCTCCCCAGTGACATCAAATAGCATTTCACGATCTACGACCCGACGGGGGACCTCAATAAAGATTTCCAGCTGGTCAGGTGCCTCCTCACTGCCCGCACCATCCCGCAACGCATCGGCACTGTTAGCAGAGTCCCAACTCGCAAAACTTCACAGCCCAAACCCTGGGCGCCCCCCTTCAGCACCACTCACCATGCCAAGGGCGCTCCTCACAAAGAGGTGCCCCACTCTAAGGAGAACACCAACCTCATCTCCATCAACCCTTGGGAGTTCTCCGCCTGTAGTCATCGGTGCCCTATCCATGACATACGAAAATAGCTGATGACTGCCTGGTGCAGATCAACCACCCAGGGGCGCCACAAAGTTTCATCCATAGAGGATGACTGCACCAAGGACGATGCCCCCACTGCCGACTACTCCAATCTGGGGGAAACAGAGCTCAGTGAGGATGATGCCCCACAACAGCTGGATTTTAAGGACTGCCCCCAGACCTCCCCACGGTGGCAGGGACCACCTCACAGTCTATGACAAGATGAGACTGAATGGGGTAAGAACAAGGCTACTGGTCGATACAGGAGCAGCCAGGTTCTGCCTCTACCACCACTTCTACTCCTGCCATACCTCAACTTTTGGCCTACTCCTTCCCACTTCAGCTCATCTCGTAGATGCGTGAGATGGCCCCCTGCCAATACGTGGGGAGACCCAAGCCCTACATGCTGACACCCATCAGAATATGTCTGCTCAACACCAGTTCATCATCTTCGACTCAACCTGCCGTGCCTACTGAATGATGGCTATCTGGGACTGGACCTCCTGCAGAAGCTATGCATCAGCATTGATTGCCATAAGCAGCGCCTCCATTTCAGCAAGTCTCCAGACCCCCCCCCCACCCAGCCACACTGCACATCCACACACCCCCTTCCCCTCAGCCCACTTTTCCCCCGCCATGTCCTCCACCCTACCCCCTACAATCCCTAACCCCCCCTGCCTCCCTGCCCTCCACTTTCCCTGCCACCATCACCTCCACCATTTCCATACCTCCCCTGTACGAGGCCTGGCTTCACCTGCACAGGCCCACCGGAAACTCCATCCTATTTTCTCCAAGCATACCTTCAGGAACCATCTCCTCCTGCCTACTGTCCCCAACCTTCCTGTCCCCCCACCTCGGGGCAGTGCGCATCGCCAACATCTCCACCACCCCCCCTCACCCTCCCCAAAGGATTAGTGGTCAGTGAGATGGAGGAAGCTGAGCCGTGCACCTCACCCCCCTCTTCCCCTGCCACCCTTCCCCCTCTACCTGAACACCTCTCACCACACCAAGCTGACAGCCATCAACGCCTCCTCCTGGACTTTCAAGACATCTTCTTGTCAGGTCCGGCAGACATCGGACACACCACGTACCTGGTGTACGAGATCCACACCACAGGACCACCTATTTGCCAACCATCTCAGAGTAAAAAACCCAAACAATGGGCTGAAGAAGACTGGCAGGTCCAGGACATGCTCAATGTCGGTATCATATCTCCATCCACCAGCCCTTGGTCCTCTCCAGTCATCTTGATTAAAAAGAAAGAAGGCACCATGCAATTCTGTGTGGACTATAGGCGATTAAACGATGTAACCACCAAGGACGCCACACTCCTACCCAGGATAGACGATTCTCTCAACTCCCTTTATGGAGCAACCTGGTTTTCCACCCTCGACCTTCAGTCGGGATACTGGCAGATCCCAGTGCATCCTGAAGACAGGGGCAAAACAGTGTTTTCCACTAGCAATGGAAAATATAATGAGTTCAATGTCCTCCCTTTTGGCCTATGCAATGCCCGCGTTACATTCTCCTGGCTAAAAGAATCAGTTCTCAATGGCCTCACCTGGGAGATATGCCTGGCATACCTCAATGATGTCATTATTTTCAGCCAGACATGGGCCGATCACCTCCAACATCTTCAACAAGTTTTCATCAGAATCCGGCAGGCAGGGCTCAAGCTCAGGCCGTCAAAATGCATCCTAGCTCAGTGGTCCATCTCCTTCCTGGGACACATCATCTCCAAGGAAGGCATAGGACCCAACCCAGACAAGTTGCGTGCTATCGCAGACCTTCCTCTACCCTGAGACGTCCATGAGGTCTGTGCCTTCATCGGCCTCGCATGCTGCTACCGGCACTTCGTGAAGGGATTCGCCGACATCGCAAAACCCCTACATGACATGACAAGAAAGGATGAACCTTTTACCTGGACAGAAGACCGTATGCAAGCTTTTCAGAACCTCAAAATCAAACTTATCACCACCCTGTACGTTGCATTCCCCGACTACACTCTGCCTTTTCACCTATACACCAATGTCTCCCTAGGAGAGATCAGTGCCGTCCTTGCCCAAGTCCAAGAGGGACGGGAACACATCATCGCCTGCACCAGCTGTACCCTCAACCAGGCAGAAAAGAACTACACTGCCACCAGATGGGAATGCCTGGGCATCATCTGGGCCTTGGACCACTTTTGTGCCTACCAGTCCGGCACCCACGTCACTATAATTACGGACCATCAGTCCCTTTAGTGGCTATGCCAATCGGAGACCCACAATGCCCAACTGATCAGGTGGAGAGAAACACTCGAAGAATTCAACTTTGACATAGCCTACCGGCCGGGAAAACTACACACAAATGCTGATGCCTTGTCCAGACTACCCATCAACGCCATCAGCGCCGCCCCCAGCCTCCTACAGAAATGGCAGAACAAAGATCAGCCCGGCTGGATTGTACCCCAAGTATTCTCTAAGCTCCACCTGCACGGCAACCATCTGTTCACACACACCAGGCATATAGCACTTGACCCAGACACTGTCCTTGACACCATGACCCACTTACACTCAGACAATGGAATACATCTCGGAACCAAGAAACTGCTTCATGTTATCAACGACATGTATTGGACACCAAGCCCCTCTAACTTAGCCAAACAAGTTATCCAGGCCTGCCAGGCTTGTGCACTCGGTAAGGATGCCACAAGGACATCCGGCCCTTCTGGCAACTTCACCTCCCATAAGCTGTAGCAACTCCTATCTGTGGACATAGTCGGACCCCTTCCACCCAAATCAGGCTACAAATACATCATCACTTTCATAGACACATACTCCAAATTCCTGATCACCTGCCCTGCCAAAGAACACCACGCCGTCGCCGTGGCTGACACCCTCGTCCACCATGTGTTACCCTACATTGGCATTCCCCAAGCCCTCCAATCAGACAACACCCCAGAATTCATCAGCTAGGTATGGAAGGAACTCGCCTCCATCTTCGGATACAAACTCTCCCACTCCTTCCCATACTGGCCCCAGGGTAATGGGCTATGCAAGAGGAGCCACTGCACCCTACTCAACCAAGTACAAACCACGATATAAGACACACAGAATGAGGACTGGCAAACCCACATAAAAATCATGCAACAGGGAATGAACACCTGCCCCCGCGAAGACAGCATTACCCCTCACAAACGAGTGTTCAGAGAAACACCACACCTCCTGCCACTCCGACACCACCTACAACCCCCTGCCACCTCCCCCATGTCCGACTCCCTTCACCACCTCAAGAGCCGACTGCATCACCTGCAAAACCACCAGGACCTCCAACCTGACATCATCCCCACAGTCCTTACAAGCCTGGCGACTCCGTCATGGTGGCCCTGTAACCGGTCCCTACCAAACTGTGACCCCGATTCATGGGACTGTTTACAATCGCCAACGTCCCCAACCCCTACCAAGTAACCATTCATTATCACAACACCACCCGCACCTACCACAATTGCCATGTGCGTCCCTTCCGACCACCTCCTACCCCTCCACCATGCCACGCTCACCCCCCTGCCCAGCACACAGCACCACCGCCCCCCCCCCTCTCCTGACCACTCCACTGATTCATACACATGGTATTTCACACCATCACACTCTTCACCCTCACCCACTCCTCCTTCCACAATCACGTCCCCCACCATACCCCCCTCCAACTCCTCGCCCTCTCCACAGACCCCCCACTCACCTCTGGCGACCTCATCTCCCACCTCAACCTTCACAGCCACGTCACCATCCCTAACCTCTACACAACGTGACCAGCACTCCATGTCGCCTTTACCTGCACTCACCCCCGCCACTCCCAGGATCGGACACCTCACACCCACACGTCCCTCACTTTCACCCATTCCTCACTCCACACCCACATCCCACACCAGGCTCCAAGCCAGTTCCCCTTCTTCGACCACCACCACCACACCACCACCTAACACAACAACCATGCCACCCAGATCAAGAACCCCCCACCCCGACCGAGCTAACACAGCACATGGTGCAAGCTCCTCACCACCCACACCCATACTAACCACCACGGCAATCAGATCTGGCCACCTCTCCTGCCCACCTGCAAGATACACCCCAACACCCTCACCACCACCAACAGCATCCACGCAATCATCCCTCAGTTCACCCACACCTAACACCTCCCCCCTCACCCTAAAAATACATCATACAGGATGGAAAATTCCAGTAGCCCAGCCCACCAGGATGAATAAGGTACCCTTCCCCCACGACCTCATAAAACCCAGGCGACCTCACTTGTCTCCAGTATTCAGCCTAAAGCCACCGGCCAGTCACCGTACTTCCTGCCACCCAAGATGAAGATCAGACAAGTGCTGTGGACCCCCACCCAGGGAGACAAACATCGACTGAGGGGAGCATCGCAGCTACTGCACCTCCTACAAAAGTCGACCCATACCTCCACCCTGGAAATCATCTACCACCCACACCAGGAGCCAAACCACCCTACACACCACTGGATCAAACTACTTTGCCAAATCATGCCCTCCCACCAGACGTCCACATCAGACACGTACCACCTCCAGCCATGGGGACGTGACTATTTCACCCGCGACAGTGGTGAAACACTCACCCCAAGGTGAGACCACAGAGAGGCACACAGATGGGATGATGAAACACTCATCCCAGGAGAAGACCACAGGTAGGCGTGTAAGGGCCCCGAGTCAGATGGACCTACGTCCCCAGCCACCATGCGCTCCTCTTCCCCTCAACAGAGCCAGTGGGGAGTACACCACCCCACCACACTACACTCCAGCCGGACCAACACTCGCCAGCATCGGGGTGGGACTAGTGCTCTCACAGTTCCCAGTAGGACCACTGCAACGTCCACCGTACTTGCCTGGGAGGGAATGTCCACTGTACTTCCCTCACCTACAGACCCTGCAGGGAGCAGGACCGTGGCAACTTCCACTGTACTTGCCGGGGAAGGAATGTTCACTGTACTTCCCTCACCTGCCATCCCAGGGCAAAGCAGAACCATGGCAACGTCCACCGTACAGTACTTGCCGGTGAGGGAAAATCTGCCATACTTCCCTTGTCTGCAGCCCACCACCGGGAGGAGGACCACGGCAATATCCACCGTACCTGCTGGGGAGGGAATGTCCACCGTACTTCCCTCACCTGCCATCCCAGGGCAAAGCAGAACTGCGGCAATGACCACCATACTTGCTGGGGAGGGAATGTCCACCGTACTTCCCTCGTCTGCAGCCCTTCCGGGAGCAGAACTGCGGCAACGTCCACTGGACTTGCCGGGGAGGGAACGTCCACCGTACTTCCCTCCCCTGCCGTCCTAGGGACTTGTGGAACCGTGGTAATGTCCACCATTCTTGATGGGGAGGGAACGTCCACCATACTTCCCTCATCCACTACCACTGTGGCTCCCATCGAGGGTAGCATCCCTTTCTTGCCCCACTCCTTCAGAGGTCAAGCGGGACACCCCTCTCACTTCCCCCACACCTGTAGGGGCGGAGACTGCTCCCCAGCGGAGATCCTGTTCGAGAGTGTCTGGAGTGGCCCGATTATGAGCCTGGGAGTGTGCTCACTGCAGCCAGCACCCTGACATCACCAGCCACAGTCGGACTCCCCGAGTGCGAGTGGCCGCAGGCAGACCCTGACAGCCTCCCAACACTGGCGAGACTGCAGCTCCCAGCCACCAAGGGACGCCCTGAGGACTCCAGGCCGGGACGTACCCGGACCCACCGGCGAAACGCCCTCCTCCCCTGAGGGCAGGCACAGAGCTGCACGCCTGCTTGCCCTGTTCAGCCCCAGTCCCGAGGACTGCCACACACACTGAGGCCCCAGCAGAGAGGAGCCTCCCTCAATGCCGTCCTGCAGCCCACACCGGACAATCCACTACACGACTGGGGACCTGTGCCTCTCGCGGGAGTGCACGCCTGATGGGCCGCCTCCCACAACTGGGTGACACCTGCAACTACCTGGTCTCCTGTAGTCCACCACCTATCTATATGTATTAATACTGTGTTTGTATTGTGTCATTTGTACTGTGTCCTGCACTTGTATCATATGTGGTAATATAAATGTAAGACTGGTTAGCCTGTGTTTGAGCCCTGTTCCTTTTGTTGCATGCTCTAGACCCAGTCCTGAAAAGAACCCAAGTCAGTTGCCCATGCTCTGAGGACAAGGAGTTGAACTCAGAGTGCGCAGCGTAACACTGCTAAAGATGATGATGATGATGATGTTGATGATAAGCTACCTGGTGTACAGTATAATCATGTGACCTTGCCTTACATATACACCTGAGAGCACTAATTTCTCCTCCCCCTCATAGAAGCCGGAGTCGCAGCCAGTGACGACTGGGCCATCGAAGACCCCACATCCACTGCCCCTACCCCAACCCTAGTGTAAAAGTTGTTGGAAAAAATAACGTGGAACGGTCAAAGCTGGTAATGTTACAATGTGTCAAGATTGTTTTTATTGACAATCTGAACCAGTAGGATACTATGTAGAGGTATTTAATGTGTAAGACTATGCTGTTGTCCACAAAGTAAGAGAAAGGCATGAAAATGAAGGAAGATCTACAATGAATTATGCATTATTGTCTATATACTCATGTCCTATATTACAATGAAACAAATAGGTGTAGTATAGTGAACAACATCTGTTGAAAGATATGATGTTTTTTCTCATCAGTTCTCTCTTCCTCCTCCACAACCCTTCTCTCTGGGTTCCTGTCTCCACCAAACACCTCTCTTTTCCTCTCGTCCCCACTCATCCTCTGTTAACCAACATAAACAAAGAATATGATGAAATGATCCATCATGTACTTATTATCATACACTCTTATATTAACCCACTGAGTGCCTGAGCCGTACAGGTACAGCCGTGCCTAGGTCTGCGGACAGTGCCAAAGCCGTACCTGTATGGTCTGTAATTGCAATGACATCAACACGCAAATCTTCAAATTTGGCGGGAAATGACTGGCATGGACACACACGCACCCTTCCCGCATCTGTACCCACTTCCTGTATCATCTATATACCCAACAAGAGTGTCCTTGGCTCAAATAGCATAGTTACCGATGAAGAAAATGAAGATCTCCTACCTCAACTTTATGGGTGTCGGCGGAGGCCAATAAAGTCTATGGGCGTTTCTCTGAAGTTTTCAGCCACCTGCTCAGGGAGAATCGACCTCAAAATCTACCTAAGTGGCTTCTGTGAGTACTTTATGGTTGTTCTCCATGTTTTCTCATCATTTCTAACCTATCTAGCAAAAAAAAAAAAATCGAAAATTGGTCTGCACCATGTCTCCAAGTGGGTCCAAAGTCTGCCAGCACATGGCGAATTAAGCACCAACAAATCAGTAACATACAATCTTTGGTATACCTGCCAACTATTTCATCCTGTTGAAAGCTGTTACGTGACATCACTGAGCTCTATAGCATGAAGGGGCTATCTCCGCAACCAGAGTGTGACTTTGGCCACTATATTGAAACACCCACATTCCTCACTTATTTTATATCTAAATATATAATGCTAGGTGATTTTAGGCGGCTTCCCGCACTAGAAACGTCTAGGATGCAGCTGGGTCCTTCCTAGACCGGAGCTTAAATATCAAAAGAGAGGTAGGGCAAAAAAATTCAGGGCAACAACCTTACATGTATATTGGCAAATTCGATGCTTAGGAACAGGTAGATGTCATAAAACAGTAATCTAGACAATTGTAGGACATGTACCGAGATCATGGGTGGCAGTATCGCGCAAGATACTGTTTGGGCAATAGTTCTGGGTCAAAGTGAACAGCACACTGTACAGTACTCGTGATGTTGGGCAGGAAGAATTATTCACTGTCACACTAGGGGAAATTCACACTGACACTGGGGTGCGTGGCTTGGTGTTAAGCCCTACTACACAGAGGAACTTTTATTAACTGGGCCGAGATGAAGATCTTGCTCATTCACTGAGGTCACTCTATTCACTACTCGGCCTTTCCTCACGTCACTGTTCTCACTGGGGGTCTATCCTCAAGTCACTATATCACTGGCAGATCTTTTACTTAATTTCTACTTTTCACGTATTAATACACTGCCCTGTCTATAAGTCACTGTTCCACTGTCACTGCATTTGCACTGTCACTCCTGTCAGGATCTGGGTAGGGCGGCAGTGAGGGCAGAGGGCTTCGGGGATGCTCACAGCCCTGTTCCTGAAGGGGGCTGAGCCTTGCCAGAGGCCTCTGCGTCCTGCGGCCATGGGACCACTCATAGGAGCATCCTCGCTCATCTGGGGCTGTGTGCAGTGAAAGGCGCCGCACTGTCGGGGCTGGGAACTGGAGTATGGCCCTCAGGACTGGGGCTGAAGAGGTTTTGGAAGCACTCATTTAGGTTCCTGATGGAGGACGAGTGTCTTTTGTGTCTGGGTGGGGAGGGATCCCGTCTGGGGGTCCTGGGGGCGGCCTCGGGGTCCTATCGGCTGCTGTCTCCTGCAGTCGAGGATGCCATCAGGAGCTGGCTGCAGTGTTGGCCTCTGTTGGAGTCTGTCCGGTAGGGCCCTTCCGGGGCCAGCTGTGCTGAGAGGAGCCCTGGGGATAATACAGGGCCTCGCCAGTAGTCCTTGGGGCTGGGACCTTCCTCCTGAAGGTTGCCTCGTTCACGGTGGACAGCAGGGTCGTCTGCACCCCCACCAGTCGGCAGGTCTGATGGCAGATTGCCCTCTCGTAGTGGAGTCATAGGGGGCGAGGGGCTTTGGGGCTTCTTCCCAATGTGGCTACTGGCCGTCCCTTCGTCGTAGGCATGGCTGCTGGCCGTTGTATGGGCCCGACTCCCTGACAGAGACACAGGTGAAGTGCAGCTATTGGCTGTCACTTGCCTGTCGGGGCAGCTACTGGCCGTTGCCAAGGCTCCATATGGAGGACGATGTGCTGATGAGGAGCAGCTGCAGGCCATCTCCTGCCAACGGGTGCGGCTACCGGCAGTCACATGTGTCGTGTCCTCTGAGGCAACTACGGGAGGAGAGGGGACTTACCCTTCTCTCCCCAGTGCAGCTACTGTCCGTCGCTGGTTCCTGTAGGGGGGAATAGCAACACCTGATGGGGGAGCAGCTACCGACCGTCTCCTGCCGTGTGGCCCAGCTACAGGCCATGGCCATTTGGGGGCGCGGCTACCGGCCGTCGCCTGAAGGCCTTCCTAGTGGCTGTCAGCTGTCTCCTGAAGGGCTGAACGGCTACTGACCGTTTCACAAATGGAGCGGCTGCTGGCCGTCGCTGGAGTGCTTGTAGCTGAGGAACTAGCTCCACCCCGATCCTGTCGAGGGTCAGCTCGCCCGCAAGGTAGTCTCCATTTTCTGCTATGGTGGCGGCGGGCAAGTTCCAGGTCATAGGGGCGCGTGGCCTGGGTGGACTTACGTCCCTGTCACCCCGAGTTGGGTCGCGCTCTGTCTGACCCTCCGTAGGTTCCTCCTGAAGGTGTTGTGATGCCCTCGGTGACTATTCCCAGCATTTTAATATATATATATATATATATATATATATATATATATATATATATATACATATACATATATATATATGTATATATTTATTTATATTTACATATATATGGATTATGATTTTTTTTTCTGCCTACTTCAACATTTAGCCAAGCATATAAAACAATGCCATAGGTTCCTGCAGTGCAGAACTTACCATTTATGGAACTCAGGGAGAGAAATGTAATGGCAGAAAAGGAAAAGATAGTTTGGTATCAACGTTGAAATGATAATGGTGTTGAAGCTGTTTTACATTTAAGTAATGGTGTTGAGTTGGTGTGGGAAGTACTTAGACTATCCATGCCATTAAACCGAATGTCCAAATTGATAAAGGCCAGAAGAAACATGGAAATACTCATATCTACAAGAGAATGTGAACAGAAAAGAAGAGGACATGGAGAGAGACTGTAGATGAATAGATCCTTTTTAGTCGCCCCATTCATGCAGGGATACTGGGGAAGAATCTTCCCGCCCCTCCCCTGCGGGCAGTAATCTGATGGAATTAGCAACAAGACATATTTCTCACTTGTGAAACGTAATGCCATCCCTCTTTCTTGTGCCCATTTTTGCATCTGTAAGCTGCCCAGTAGACCATGGGACTATATTTTCTGGAATCATCGGCCGCTTTCAAAAATTCACTGAATAACTCAGTACAAAGAATGCAGGCATCATGCATGGTGTAACATGCCTGCCACTACACCAGCACTGCCCTGGCAACAGACACACAAAGTACGCAGTGCTACCCATGAGAAATCTCCATGCTATAGAGCTCAGTGCTTGCCACACACCTTCAGCCAATGCAGTCACATACAGTTAGTGATTGTATATTCGTGGGTGTGGCCCACTGAGCTCTATAGTATTGTAATGGGGTGTATAAAAGCCCACGTTGCCTAGCAACAAAGCGGGGATCCTCTCTTTGACTCAGTGATAACGTGCGCCCATATGAAGCACGGGGGCCTGAGATCGAATCTCGGCCAGGACACTGATTAATTTAAGATTCATTTCAGTCATTAAATTGGTGGCAGCAGTGGGATGTGAGGCAGGGCTTGGTTGGGAATTTGATGTTGTTCCTTGGTTAGCTGACAGCGTCCCTGTCCTTACATCCCGGGGATTGGCTGTTCGGTGTGGTCCACAGCATCCCTGAGGTGGCCTCCAATGCTACGCAACCTTGTGTGTTCGAAAATCACCAAATGAATCACCAAGGGGAAAAAAGAGGGATGTAATACGGTGTTTAAAAGCCCGCATTGCCTAGAGGCAAAGCGGGGATCCTCTCTTTGCCTCAGTGGTAGGCCTAACATGCGCGCGTATGAAGCGCAGGGTCCTGAGATCGAATCTCGGCCAGGACAGTGATTACTTTGTCAGGTTTAATTTCAGTCATTACTGCGTGGAAAGGCTTTCTCATGGGTAGCACCACGTAATTTGTGTGTCCGCCGCCAGGGCTGCGCTGGTGTAGTGGCAGCCATGTTACACCACGCCTGATGCCCGCGTTTTTGGTACTGAGCTAATCAGTGGGTTTATGAAAGCAGCCGATGATTCCGGAAAATATAATGCCACGGTCCACTGTGCAGCTTACAGATGCAAATATGGGCACACGAATTCATCGAGAGATGGCATTATATTTCACAAGTAAGAAATAAATCTTGTTCCTAATTCTATCAGATTACTGCCCCGAGGGGAGGGGTGGGAAAATTCTTCCCCAGTATCCTTGCATGAATGAGGCGACTAAAAGGGGTCCATTTATCTCCAGTCTTTCTCTCCATGTCCTCTTCTGTTCACACTCGTAGATAATTCCATGTTTCTTCCGACCCTTATCAATCTGGACATTAGGTTTCATGTCATGGATAGTCTGAGGACTTCGACCCACACCATTACTTCGACGTAAAACAGCTTCATCACTGTCATTTCAACGTTAATACCACACTATCTTTTCCCTTTCCGCCATTACCTTTCTCTGCCTTAGTGCCATAAAAGATAAGTTCTGTATTGCAGCTTAACCTATGGCATTGTTTTGTACTCATTGGCTAAATATACTCCATATAATTCGTTGAACTAGGCAGAAAAAAATCATAATCCATATATATATATATATACATATTGTACAGTGTTGCTAATGGAAATTCTAGTCACTTTTAATGGTTTTTAGCGTAGTTTTAGGGTGGGTAATAATATCATAGTTATGGATATAAGATTATGAGCCTGAAAAAAGAAGAAATATGCCAATATCCAAAGTAAAAGAAATAATTCATATAATTCTTGTGAGTGGCAACACTGACACACCCAGTCTGGCCTAAGGTAAAGTACGTACCCCTCCACAGACCCAAGCATAGCTTGTACAGGTGTTGCTAGGGAAAAATGCTCACATTTACTGGCTTTTACCGTAATAACGGTATAGAAAACGTGGCACCACTGTGCACAGGTGCGGGCCACACCACAGGCGCAAATTTACGCGAGTTTTTTTTATAGTGCGGCTTTCAATATGGTGGCCAGAGTCACATGCTCGCGCCGGAGATAGAGCTCAGTGGTTGCAAGACCCACCACCTTTCGTTGTATAATCACTCTGTATACCTTTTACAACAATAAATATTTCAAATCAAAATCACTGTTGCCGCGTTCCTGCCTCTGCAGTACCCGTACGTGTGACCCACTGAGCCCTATAGTACGAGGAAGCTATCTCCACCGCGAGCGTGTGACTCTGGCCGCCATATTGAAACACCTGCACTCGTCACTTATAATACAAAAACATATTTGGCTTATGATTTTTTTTTTCCTGCCTAGTTCAGCGAATTATATGGGGCACATTTAGCCAATGAGTATAAAAACAACGTCATATGTCACTGAAGTGCAGAACTTACCCTTTATGGCACTAAGGCAGAGAAAGATAATGGCAGATAGGGAAAAGATAGTATAGTATTAACACTGAAATGATAGTGACGTTGAAGCTGTTTTACGTCGAAGTAATGGTGTTGAAATGGTGTGGGAAGTCCTTAGACTATCCATGTCATGAAACCGAATGTCCAGATTGATAAACGCCAGATGAAATATGGAAATATTTACAAGACAGCGAACCACTGAGCTCTATAATATGCAGAGGCTTTCTCATGGCTAACACAGCGTAACTGATGTAGCCGCCTCCAGGGTGGCGCTGGTGTAGTGGCAGCCATATTACACCTCGCCTGATGCCCACGGTTTTGAAATGAGGTGTTTGTTGGGTTTTTGAAAGCACCTGATGATTCCGTAATGTATAGTGCCATGGTCAGCTGTGCAGCTTCTTGATGCAAAAATGGATACAGGAATCCATCAGAGAGATGGCTTTACATTTCACACGTAAGAAATATATCTTGTTGTTAATTCTATAAGATTATTGCCCCCTGGGTTGGGGTGGGAAGATTCTTCCCCGGTATCCCTGCATGAATGAGGCCACTAAAACGAGCCCATTTATCTCCAGTCTTTCTCTCCATGTCTTCTTCTCTTCTGATCACACTTTCTTGTAGATATTTCCATGTTTCTTCCGGCCTTTATCAATCTAGGCCAGCGTTTCTCAACCCGGGTTGCCCGGAACCCTACCAGGTGTAATCTTAAAGTCTTAACCTGTTATATCATTTAAAGTATAATAATTATAGGGAATATACTTAGCGACGTCTATACGGCGCCAGCGTGAAACTTCCTTTAGCGGTCAATATACAGGAGCTGTACGAGTACGTGACGGATTCGTGTATCATTAAGTGACTTACTCGAGTACAGGACACATGTACGGTCTCCATCAGTCCTATCTGTACGTCCTGGCGTGCAGGTACAGGCCCTCATTAACCCACGTTATGTAGCAAATGTTACCCATCATATAGGGATTTCATATGAATATTCAAAGTTTAAGTATGTTTATGATTTTTTTTTTTTTTTGTTAGTTTATGAGCAGTTAGTATGTGTGTGTGTGTGTGTGTTTTCTCTCTCTCTCTCTCTCTCTTCCAAGGTTAGTTCTTCTGTTTGCCTTAATTTGCTTCAGTTTTATTTGTTTAAGTTTTATTTATCAAGTTATTGTAGTACTACTAGTAGTTATTACCAGTTTTCGTTCTGTTTATATGTGTTATATATGATATTGGTTATTTATGTTTATTTTTGTGTGTGAATGAAAACGTCCGTGTGATGTCTCTTGAACAAGCAGTTTTATTTCAGTTATTTATTTTTATTTATTATTATTATTATTATTTTTTTTTTGGCATTGTCAGTAAACTTGAGCAAAACATAAGATATTTTTTGCTTAAACCAGTTATCAGAATATATATATATATATATATATATATATATATATATATATATATATATATATATATATATATATATATATATATATATATTGTTCTCCTTGTGAGCTTTAAGTTCATACAAGAGAAAGAAAAATATTATTAATGATATATTATAATTTTTATGTAAGGGTTCCCTGAGACATGAAAATTATTTCAAGGGTTCCATAAGGGTAAAAAGGTTGAGAAACGCTGATCTAGACATTCGGTTTCATGACATGGATAGTGCCATAAAGGGCACGTTCTGCAATGCAGCAACCTATGGCGCTGTTTTATACTCATTGGCTAAATGTCCCGATATAATTCGTTGAACTAGGCAGAAAAACAAAATCATAAGCCATATATGTTTTTGTATTATAAGCAAAAAGTGTCTCTTTATTAATAATCACTGCTTAGTGGAAGTGAAGTATTTGAATTTGATTTTAAGTGTCGGTGTTTCCATTAGGCCGCCAAAATCACACGCCCGCGGCGGAGATAGCCACTTCATATTACAGAGCACAGTGCAGTGAACAGAAGAGATGAGGACAGAGAGAGAAATAAGACTGAAGATAAATGGGCCCCTTTTAGTCACCTCATTCACGCAGGGACACTGAGGAAGAATCTTCCCACCCCTCCCCTGGGGGCAGTAATCTGACAGTGTAATGTTCAGAATTTGCCACCGCTAATGCCACCAGTGTAATGCGAAAAATTAGTCACCAGAGTAATGATGACAATTAGTCACCAGGGAGGGTAGCGTGATCTTTTCTGAGAATTTTGGGGATTATGGGAAATGGGGTAGCGTGATTTTACCTGAGAGTGCGTGAGCAGTTTAGACGTTAGTACCCCTTGCGGACCACCCAATCTCGTCTGTACCACTCCTTAGAGGATAGCAAAATTAAAACTCGAAATAACCAAAGTTTTACTAAACATTAAGAGCTGAACGACAGATTACTCTTCGAACTAAAATGAAACAAAGAAGACAAAATATAATCAGGGTCTAACTCCAGAATTATGAATAACTTAAATTAATATTCAAAGAATATTGATACACCGGGATATATTAATCCCGTGGTCTCAGTTGGACTCTTCGGGAAGAAACCTATAGATTACCACCAAAGATATTCTCTTAAGACTAAATAGGAACAGCTCAAGAATCATATACAACTGAATACAGTATTCAAATGGACAGTAATCAAATGGACTAGCCGGTAAGCACTTTGATTGCATGAACTAAGAAAAAGGGGAGGGTGTGTGATTTAGTGTTAGAGGTTAGGCAGTGGCTTGAATGCACGATCTGTGAACGATGAAGAGAGCGGCGATCTCATTATTCAGTACAAGTAAGATCAGAGGAAATATCACCAATTTAACTAACGAACGTATATGAAGACTTACATTACACGAGGGAGAAAGGAGGGGGGGAGGATGAGAGTTCGGCACTGTGAACGATGAAGACAGGAGCGGCGACCTCCTTTTTTTTGGGGGGAGGGGGGGGCTATCAACCATTGACACCAAAGCACCTGATCATTAAGGCCGTATATATATATATATATATATATATATATATATATATATATATATATATATATATATATATATATATATATATATATTTATACATTGTTACGGAACAGAGAAAGATAATGTACACTTTAAGTGAGAATGCTAAAAATCACTACTGTCCCGTAAAGTTCCAGGTTCAAAACAAAAGAGTTAGGTAAAATTACAAGTCAAAGTTTAATGCTCAAACTAACAATAAAACATTCAGGACTCATAAGGATAATGTAATGGCAAATAAACAGGTTAAATATATGGTTAACTGCAATAGCCTCTATTAACACGAAATTAGCAAGAGTAAATTTATCTAAGTCAGCCCTGATAAAATGAGATACCAGATAATACTCAGTGAATGCCAGATAAATTATTACAGATACAAACTATTGTCAAAAATGACTGACATAAAACCCAACATCAATCAAAAACCTCACTAGGCCTAAGAATTAACCTTATGCTACACAGTACAAGAAAAAATGCAATAACACTTATACTCATATTACACACAGCTGCTAGATGTTTGGAGATTTCTTGAGCACTCACAATAATAATAACTGTACAGGGGAGGACAGAGATGTGAACAAAATGAGGAGCAGATCTAAGTGGCAATGATGCAGAGACTGAGCTCATTATATAGGGGCCAGCAGAGCTTGATACAACTTGTAAGAAGGACGCGCAAATGAAGCCATGGGGACAAAAAGCTGAAAATCCCGCTCTGAATAACAGAGAGAACGACTTACTCTACTATAACGGTAGAAGGGGGGAACTGAGGCAGAACACGCTCGTGATCAAACATGCAGCATACTGTGCGTTAAAATTACACAAAGGATGATGAAATCATAGGCTATGTAACACCTCCCCACAAAGAAAAAGAAATTTACAAAGGAAATTTCTTATTACTCTAAAACAATCTGTCTAAAGGTTAGATAAGCAATCTGCAATAACATTTTCTTTCCCCTTGACATGTTGTATGTCTAATGAATACTCCTGAAGAAGTAGACTCCATCTTGTCAATCTCTGATTTTTATCTTTAAACTTACTAAGGAATTTCAGTGGGTTATGATCGGTATAAATGACTATGGGGTCAAAACCAGAACACAAATAAAATGAAAAATGCTGTAAACCCAAAATCAAGGCCAAAAGCTCTTTCTCAATAGTGGAGTAGTTCTTTTGAGGTGGAGTGAACTTCTTACTGTAGTAAGATACAGGGTGTTCAATACCCTGATCATCCTCTTGCAGCAAAACAGCCCCAGCTCCTGTATCACTTGCATCAACAGCCATCTTAAAAGGCTTAGCAAAATTTGGAGCAGTGAGCACTGGCTGACTTAATAGGATAGCTTTAAGTTTCTTGAAAGAGGATTCACAGTTATCGGTCCAGACAAATTTAACTCCCTTTTTCAGTAGGTCTGTAAGTGGTGATACAAGAATAGAAAAGTTAAGAACAAATCTCCTGTAATAACCTACCATTCCCAAAAATCTTTGTAGCTCTTTCCTACTTTTAGGTCTGGGAAGATCACTTATAACCTGAACCTTAGCTCCTGGTGGTGCAACATGTCCATCACCAATTACATACCCAAGGTACTGAACTTTAGCTTGACCAAACTCACACTTTGATAAATTAGCTACAAGATTAGCATGAACCAAACGGTCAAGAAATTTACTGACATGGCATAGGTGATCTTTCCAGTTGTCACTGAAGATTAATACATCATCAATATAAACAACACACCCTGCCAAACCCTCTGTTACAACATTCATGAGCTTCTGAAATGTGGCTGGTGCATTCTTCATGCCATATGGCATTACAGAACATGCAAAAGTCTTTCCTAGTGTTACAAAACATGAGATATCCCTAGCACGTTCAGTCATAGGTACTTGCCAGTATCCCTTTAACAAATCAAACTTACTTATGTACCTAGCCTTTCCGATCTTGTCTATGCAATCTTCCACACGAGGGAGAGGGTTGTGTCTGTTTTGGTTATCTGATTAACACGTCTGTAGTCAATGCAAAGCCGCTGTGACCCACCTGGCTTAGGGACCAGAGTGACAGGAGAACTCCTCTCGCTCTGACAGGGCTCAATCATCTTGTGGTCCAACAGGTAGCCAAGCTCCTTCTGGATGAGAGGAACTTTCACTGGGTTCACATGGTAAGGAGGCAATTTAATTGGCTTTGCGTCTCCAACATCGACATCATGCATCAACACAGTGGTTCTTCCTGGAGTGGCACGGAACACTTGCGGGTACTCCTGCAGTAATGCCGAAAACTCCTGCCTTTCCTTGGGAGGTAGATGAGAAAGCTTAGTCTGGAGATCATTCATGATATCAGGATTCTTCCCCAAACTATCACTCAGGCTCATACTGCATGGGAGAGCTTCACTTGCAGACTCGGGTGGAACAGCTACAGTGCAGACTGGATTATTTTCGTCCCGCCTGTGATATAACTTTAGCATGTTGATGTGACATAGTTGCTTGTTCTTTCTACGATCTGGTGTGGCGATGATAGTTGACATCACTGAGTTTCTTCTCCACGAAATATGGACCACTAAACTTGGCTTGAAGAGGTTGCCCATGAACCGGTAGCAGAATCAAAACCTGATCTCCTGGCTGAAAGTGGCGTAACCTGGCCTTCTTATCATACCAAGTCTTCATCTTCTGAGCAGCTCCTAAATTCTCTCTCGCCAACTGTAAAGCAGTGGACAGCCGTTCTTTGAACTTCACCACATACTCCAGCAGGTTGACGTCATCTTCCTCCGACAGCCAGCATTCCTTGAGTAGCTTAACTTTCCTCTTACTTCATGGCCAAACAGTAGTTCAAAAGGTGAGAAGCCCAGTGATTCATTTGGAGATTCTCTTGCGGCAAACACAACGAATGGAAAACCTTTATCCCAGTCTTTCTGATGTTCCAAACAGTATTTCTTGAGCATCGATTTGAGTGTTTGATGATATCTCTCCAACGCTCCTTGGGTCTGGGGATGGTAAGCTGAAGACGTGATCTGGGTGATGCCCAACTCTTTCAGAGACTGCTTGAAAACGTTTGACATGAAATTACTTCCCCGGTCGGACTGTACCTCCTTGGGCAGACCAAACTTTGTGAAGAACTCTAGCATTTCCTTAACCACGTTCTTTGCTGAGATGTTTCTAAGTGGAATGGCTTCAGGATAACGAGTAGCCATATCAATCAGGGTCAACACATAAGAAAATCCTGAAGAAGTCTTAGGAAGAGGGCCCACAATATCCACCAACACACGGGTGAAAGGCGCCTCAAAAGGAGGAATGGGAACTAGAGGTGCAACCTTTTCGGTCTGATTACACTTCCCCACAACTTGACAGGTGTGACAAGACTTACAATACCAGGAAACATCCCTGAAGATACCTGGCCAGTAGAAGTGTTTCAAAATGCGTGCCACAGTCTTCCTCACTCCAAGGTGTCCTGCCAAACTGGAATCATGAGCCACTCGAATGATATCCTGCCTACAAACACGAGGGATGACAACTTGATGTACAACCTCCCATTCACAGTCGGCTGATGCTGTTGGGGGTCTCCACTTCCTCATAAATACTCCTAACTTTACATAATAACAAGTAGAAGCACCGGCTGACTCTTCTTCACTGTAAGCAGAGTTAGCTAGACCTTTCAACTCAGGGTCAGCAACCTGCAACTCAACCAACTCTTGACGAGACAAATTATCAACTCTACGGGGTACTGCCTCATCTGGTGAGTGGTCCAAATTAGCAAGAAAAGTGTCAGCTAGGATAACATCATCATCATCATTATCCTCTAAATCACCAGTAACTTTAGACTTAGCCCTAGTGACAGCAAATGCAGGGAACACATCAGGGACATCACAATCCTGGGCCGCAGCCACTGGCTCACTAGACAACTGAGGAGCTGGACACACTTGACTTCCACCAATATCATTTCCAAGTAAGAAAGTTACACCTGACATTGGGAGTGTCTCAACCAACCCAACCATAACGGAACCATTAACAAAACCAGACTCTAAATTCACTCTGCACAGAGGGACAGAGAAGTAATTATTCCCTACACCTTGTAAGATTACAGTTTCATCAGAGGAATTAACATTAGAGCCTAGAACACTGGTCAGCATAAGGGATTGGCAAGCACCTGTATCACGATATATTTGAACTGATTTCCTGTCATTACTGTCCAGAGGACTGACAAAACCATCAGACAGGAAATTAGCACATGAACTCTTGAGAGTGTCACCCACGTTACTGCTCAAAAGAGGAGCTCCATCATGAGAATTTAAGTTACCCCTCAAAGCAGGTTCAGTTAACTCAGTTAAAGAATTCTGGGAACTCTCAAGAGTGGACACTAGACCAATTGACTGAATATTTAAAGACTCCTTTTTGTTCACATCACGCTGTCTCCTGAAACATCTCTCCGTAGTATGACCAAGCTTATTACAATAAGTACATTTACTTTTCTGAAATCTAGAGGTGAAGCTGGTATTTACTTCCTGAGAAACATCATCTTTATTCTCTTTCCTGTTACCTGTACTCTGAGTAGAGGCAACGTACTTACTCCCAGCTTTCCCTTTTTCTCTAGAATATCTCTTGTTTGTGAGAACATACTCATCAGCTAAAACTGCAGCATCAGACAAATTATCTATTCTTCTCTCATCAAGATATAGGCTTACATCTTTATAAATACACCTTTTGAAATCCTCCAGCAAAATCATCTGCTTAAATTTACCAAAATCTGAATCCACATTCTTAGAATTTAACCACTGCTCTAACAAATCTTCTTTGATTTTTGCATACTCAACATGGGATTGCTTATCTTGCTTGTAAGTTGTCCTAAATTTTACTCTATAGGCTTCAGGAACAAGCCCATAGGCCTTAAGAATCAAGCTCTTAACTACATCATAATTATCAGATTGATCCTGAGGCAAAGATGCATAAGTTACTTGAGCTTTACCGGTGAGAACAGTTTGAAGGAGTACTGGCCAATACTCCTTGGGCCAACTAAAACCTGTAGCTACCCTCTCAAACAACTGAAAATACTTTGTTAAATCAGATTCATTAAAAGGAGGGACAAGTTTAACATTTTTAGCCACATCAAAATCATCAGAGCTAGATGATCCAGTTCCACATTGTTTCATGCGATACTCATGGTCTGCCTGAATCCAAGCAAGTTCAACTTGTGCGTGAAACTCAGCCTCCTTAACATCAGCCTCCTTAGCACGTGCTTGAAATTCAGCTTCCTTCACCCGAGCCTCCTGCAGGGCTAGCTGTAACTTAGCTAATTCAATCTGCGTTTGCTCATTTGGAGGAGTTACATTAAACAAGCTTTCATTAATCATGTCAACAATTTGATCTTTAGAATGATGAGAGCGAACAGCAATTCCCAATTGTTGAGCAACAAGCTTAAGTTCATTCTTTGTTCTGTTTTCTATATCACACACTGTTTGCACATTTGACAAAAAATCTTTGGCTTCATCAAGTGTAGTAATAGTAGACATCATGAATAAGTAACAGTCACAAAATATCAAGCAATATCCTTATGATAATATCCTGAATATCCTGATAAGAGGTCGCCAAATTTATGTTACGGAACAGAGAAAGATAATGTACACTTTAAGTGAGAATGCTAAAAATCACTACTGTCCCGTAAAGTTCCAGGTTCAAAACAAAAGAGTTAGGTAAAATTACAAGTCAAAGTTTAATGCTCAAACTAACAATAAAACATTCAGGACTCATAAGGATAATGTAATGGCAAATAAACAGGTTAAATATATGGTTAACTGCAATAGCCTCTATTAACACGAAATTAGCAAGAGTAAATTTATCTAAGTCAGCCCTGATAAAATGAGAAACCAGATAATACTCAGTGAATACCAGATAAATTATTACAGATACAAACTATTATCAAAAATGACTGACATAAAACCCAACATCAATCAAAAACCTCACTAGGCCTAAGAATTAACCTTATGCTACACAAAGAAAAAATGCAATAACACTTATACTCAAATTACACACAGCTGCTAGATGTTTGGAGATTTCTTGAGCACTCACAATAATAATAACTACAGGAGAGGACAGAGATGTGAACAAAATGAGGAGCAGATCTAAGTGGCAATGATGCAGAGACTGAGCTCATTATATAGGGGCCAGCAGAGCTTGATACAACTTGTAAGAAGGACGCGCAAATGAAGCCATGGGGACAAAAAGCTGAAAATCCCGCTCTGAATAACAGAGAGAACGACTTACTCTACTATAACGGTAGAAGGGGGGAACTGAGGCAGAACACGCTCGTGATTAAACATGCAGCATACTGTGCGTTAAAATTACACAAAGGATGATGAAATCATAGGCTATGTAACAACATACATACACATACACACACTTCCATGCATATATACAGACACACATTCATGCACACTTATATATATATATATATATATATATATATATATATATATATATATATATATATACACTTCCATGCATATATACAGACACACTTTCATGCACACGTGTGTATATATATATATATATATATATATATATATATATATATATATATATATATATATATATATATTTTATTTATTTTTTGTATTTTTATTTTTTAAATTTTTTCTTGGTTTTATATTTTTCAGACCTTATATTATAAAGAAAAACCTAATCTAAAGACCCTAAAACTAATCACCTAACAGACAAGTCGCTAACCTATACTAAATCCTAGAGACAAATAGCTAGACCTACACTAATGGTAAAAATACCTCGACTAACAGAACTCCATCGACTGCAGATATGTAATGCCTTTCTACATGACATACCTGCACTCATCTCTTGGTGACTGTTAGTCGAGGCACAACCTAATAAAGGAGACATCAATATATGAAGCGGAACCAGACGAGTCAGGAACATTTCCATATACGTCAGCTGTCGGCCCTAATTAGCACAACTTGAACAATATGGTATAATCTATTTACATAATTTGTACAAAAAAGCGAAGTACCTCGCCCAACAGACCACCATCGACTGTAAGTGCCCAATACCTTTCTATATTGCACACGTGCACTCATCAGCTGGTGACTGTCAGTCGAGGAACGGGGCTTAATGTAGGGGACATCTATATTAGAAATGGATCAGTGGGAGGAAGAACTATTTCAAATATGTCAACTGTCAACCCTAACTAATAGTACAATATATAAATATTTACAGTCCATAAAAACCATAACCATATAGTAAAAAAGTCACATCACTCTGATTAGTCCGGTCTCTCTCAATAAAGCCATCAAGTTATCAGTCATAACAATGTCCCCACCCAGGATGGTGGAAAGGGTGAAGGGGACTTCTGCTGCGCCGCAGTAATTTATAAGTGAAGCCCTTTCACGAATAAATCACCGACAGCGCAGGACGATATGACTGATAGATAACACCGCATCACAGATGTCACATTGCGGTGGGAATCGTTTTTCCATATAAGGTTTCATGCGTGGTAGGATGGTGGCATTAAGCCGCAAACGAGCCAACACTTTTTTTTTCAGGCGACTGGGACAGTTGGCAGTGTCCCAGTCGCCCAGGTACGGCTTACATGTTGGAATATTTAGTCTAGTCCACTAACCTTGCCACAGAAGATTTATTGATTTCTTTCCGAGAGAGAGACTCGACCGTAGATCACGAGGGACGTCGCAAGTAGAGGTGCACCGGAACTTAGTTCCGGCCGGTTACTTCCGGCAGGAACCTTAATTTTTATAGAGTTCCGGTTCCGGCCGGAACTGTCATAAAATAACTGGCCGGAACCGGAACTTTGATTTTACATCCAATCATTTATCATACTACTTATAAATTATGTCTCAACTCTTAACTTCTTGAATTTCTTTCTTACTTATTTCTTCTTAACTCTTAATTTATATTATTTTGTTAAGAAATTAGGCAGTTAAAATACTATAGTTATATTTTAAGAATATTTATTGAAAAAAATATGCAGTACAAACATAAACTACAATTTTTTTGTGAATTAGGATTACAGTAATTCTTCAGTTTTTCAACCAATGTGCACAAGAAAATGTCACTTCCCTTCATCAATATGTTTAAACTGAAAAATGAGCCGGTGACTGCACTGAACTGAGCTCATTCATTTGCCAGGATCTGCAAGTTGGAAGCGAGGAAGATTATGATGGAGAAATAGGAGTTGTTCTCCTGTTCGAGGTAGCAGACGAGAACATTTCTCCTCGTAGACTGAGGCAGGCTCAGCTGGATGACTCAACCTGTACTGGACGTGTTAGTTGCTCACGCGTCTAGTATGGGTTAACCATGAATGGAGGGTTAGGCCCAGTGACAGGGATAAGGAAGAGAGGTCTATTGGACTGATAATACAAATAAATTAACCTGCGCCGTCCTAGCGACGTGAATTAACGTCCGCACATGATGTGCACTCATGTCCCACCGACGTGAATTAACGCGGCAACATTGCAAGGTCCCTAATTTGCACAATTTTCAATTTTCGCGAGTGATTTCGCGAGTGATTTTTGGCACGTATACACGGGACACCTTCCTCTATTCCTCTACAAGATGCCAAGCAGGGACAATGCCTTACACCGCATAACCTCTCCACCTCCCCCTGCACGCCATTGTCTCGGCAATTCAGCTGTTACCAGTGACCTGGACAATAAAGACATTCAGGGCCAGAGTGATTCCCCAATCGATGACAATGTGGAGGACAAAGTTTACATAGCATTAGAGGAAGAAACAGAAATGATGATCAGGTAATGTGGGAAAAAAAAGGTCATGAATGGTGATGAGTTAGTGAGTGAAACAATGCTTATAATGCCTATATTACTGTTTTACTGTTTGAAAACAAATATACTCTTATACTACATATAAATTCGTACCAAGTAAATAAATACTGTTTATGAGTGGATAAAATAGTTACCCTCCCATAGAACTCGTTTTCTTTGGTGCCAGCCCGTTAGAAAATCCAGTCAGGTAAGGAAGTACTCGTACCTAAATCCAGTATTTTAAACCTCAGGTGAGTGATTTCTCAATGAATTTTCGATGTTTCTCACCAAAAGCAGATGTTTGAGCCAAAAAAAAAAAAAGTCCAAAAATGTCGGGACTGGGGCGTACCACTGCCCAGAAAACATCGGGATGGGGAGGGTTAATAAACAAAATTCTCTCTCTCCACTATATATATATATATATATATATATATATATATATATATATATATATATATATACTGTATATATATATAGAATATTAAACTACAAAAATTTTCTAGTTCCGGTTCCGGCTGGAACTTAATATCCTATGGTGGTACCAATCTTAAGTGGCGGTTTGGGTGGGGCACGAACCTCTGTACAGTGGTGCCACGTGTTCCATACCCGCTAAGTGAACGGCTCAGATATAATTATGTAATAGGCATCACAGTAAGATAAACACATAAGAATATAATGGTAACGAGTGTATTATAATATATGAAAGAACAGTAAACCGATTATGCGTAAAATATTTAAACGGCAATACAGAAACGTGGCATAATTATTTTACAGTGTTGCCTAAAAAAAAGTAGTCACTTTTATTGGCTATTACCGTATTTCTGGGGTTGGTAATAATGTCACAATTATGATTATAAGATAATATATAGGATTATAAGCAAAAATATGCCAGTTTCTTAGTAAAAAAAATATATACATTAAACCCTCGTGAGCGGCAACACTCACACACACCCAGCCCGACCCGGTCATCTGTGAGGGATAGAGGAATAGGCCTGTTTGGGGAAACTTCTTAAAAAAAACGCGCCAAGACTTTAACCTCCTGGGTGGTGTGGAAATAAAGTCAAATTTACAATATGTACATTATAACGTAAAAGAAAATAACCAAAATGTATCTTAAAATACCACAGACGAGAGAGAGAGAGAGAGAGAGAGAGAGAGAGAGGGGGGGGGGAAGGCAGACCAGGGGCAGTGTTGAGTGCAGCTTAGTGAGAGATGAAGGAAAGGAGGGAAGGAAGGAGGGAGAGAGTGATTGAATGAAAACAAATCATGGCGCCACAACAACGAGGTCATCTGGCGCCATATGTAAAACAATAATATTTTTAAACATAATTAGATATAATAAAAACAAAATAAAGAAATGAAAGCACAAGTTTATAAGTCACTCATAAAAGAAACAAAATTCCCAAGGGTACGCACATCTCCCCAAGGAGAGAGAGAGAGAGAGAGAGAGAGAGAGAGAGAGAGAGAGAGAAGGCAGGCAAGGGGCAGTGTTGAGTGCATTGTCAGGCTGAGGGAAAGATGAAGGAAGGGAAGGAAGGAGGGCGAGAATGATTGAATGAAAAGGCGCCGTAACACCGAGGTCATCTGGCGCCATATGTAAAATAATAATATAATAAAAAATAAAATAAAGAAATGAAAGCACAAGTTTATAAGACATAAAAGAAGCAAAATTCCCTAGGGTGATGCACATCCCCCCAGGAGAGAGAGAGAGAGAGAGAGAGAGAGAGAGAGAGAGAGAGGCATCGCGAGTATGGAAAACGTGGCAACACTGTACAGAGGTTCGTGCCCCACCCAAACCGCCACTTTAGAATGGTACGACCATAGTTCCGGTGCATCCCTAGTCGCACGTTTCCTCAAGCTCTACAGCCGACTTTGCAAGTAAGTCAGCCTGCTCATTGCCGTAGATACAACAATAACCAGGCACCCAGATCAGCGTGAAGGACTTGTTGCATGAATGCAGTTTATTAACAATGCGGCCCTGAATTTCATTAGAACCCGTAGTGCAAGAAGCAATCGCCTGAAGGGCTGATTTCGAGTCTGAAAATATGACAAATGAGTCATGCCTAGAATTGAGAGCATAGTCTAAGGCTTTGTTAATAGCAAAAAGTTCGGAGGCAAACACAGATGTATGAGTCGGCAGCTGATACCTGAGGGCACATTCGGTCGACCATACACTAGCACCCATACATTCACTTGACTTGGAACCGTCCGTGTACAAATGGTGGGACCCCAAGTGACGAACGATGAATTTACGAAACGAATAGTGGACCTCCGCCTCCGGTGCCTTGGCCTTTGGTGCTGGGAGCCATGATTCATCCACGGTAAAGCCGGGTGGCTCCCAAGGCGCTACATTTTTTGACACCAACTTGTCACAGTCACTGAGGTCCACACCAAGATCCTGAGTCAGTAAGTGGAGGTGAACAGCAAGTGGCCGACGCACCACCCGCATGAGATGGTGGTATTGACGCAGGGGGATACAGGCCACATGGCCTATATTACTTTTCCTTGTTGCTCGTTTACCATAGGATAAGGCCAGGTGGTCACGGCGAATACGGAGGGGAGGCACATTCGCCTCCACTTCCATACGAGCTACACGGGTACACCGGACGGCTCCAAAACACATTCGCAAACATTTATTCTGCAACACATCCAGTCCTTTCAGCGTGCATCAGATGCCAAGCCATACGCCTGTGCGACATAGTCTAGCTTTGATCGAATAAGGGACTTATACACCATTAATAAAGATTTTCTGTCGGCACCCCATGTAGTACCCGCTAGGTAGTTGAGGACATTTAAAGGTTTATCACAACGAGCAATCAAGTTATTAACATGAATTTTGAAGCTCAAACGACAATCAAAAAATGTATTCCCCAAAACTTTACAGAATTTTGAAAAGGTACCGTCTGATCATCCAAAGTTACCCACAAATTAGGTACGTTACGAGTCGTAAAAACTACAGTGGCACACTTAGGGATGAAAAACTTAAATCCCCACTGCAAGGCCCATTGGTGGACAGAATCAAGGGCTGCTTGAATCCGGCCAGCCGAAAATTGTGCATTATGGGAAGAGTGCCATATTGCACAATCATCAGCGTAGAGCGAGTATTTAAGATTCCTCGGGATGGGAGCTGATGACAGAATATCATTGATCATAATGCTAAATAAAGTAGGACTAAGCACACTTCCCTCCGGCACCCCGTTTTCCTGGATAAATATATCCGATGTTACATTACGGGGCAATTTGACAGAGAAAGTCCTGTCCCTTAAGAAATTTGAAATAAAAATAGGCAAATTTCCTCTTAAACCATAAGCATAGAGCTTCATTAGTATATCGTGTCACCATGTCATGTCATAGGCCTTATGGATGTCCAAAAACACCCTTATCATGAATTCTTTATTGGCAAATGCCTCTGAATTACAGTGCTCCAAATTCATTAAATAATCTAGTGAACTTCTGTATTTACGGAAGCCGGGTTGTTGATCATTTAACAAATTCTTCGACTCTAAAACAAAAAGAAGCTTATTGTTTACCATTCGTTCCATGACCTTACATAGACAAGAAGTCAACACAATAGGACGAAATGAAGTGGAATTCATAAGACGACCAGCCTTTTTTGGTATCGGTATGACGTGCACAAAGTGCCATGAGTTTGGGAATGTTCGAGACGCCCAAATCTCATTGTACAATGCTAACATCTTAATCAGGTTGTCCTGATTAAGATGCTGCATCATACCGTACGTGATGGTGTCTGGTCCAGGGCTGGTGTCTTTACAGGATTTAAGGGCAAGGAGCAGTTCATCTAGCGTAAACTCTTGGTTGTATGGGGAAAGTATACGTCTTCTGTGGCAAAGTCTATGTTCTGTAGCTCAGCCGTGCGTTTATGATGTTGAAAACACGGATCATAATTGGCTGAACTACTTACATGAGAAAAACTCCTGGCGAGGATGTTGGCAACGTCCACGGGCTCATCATAGATTGTGTTGTTCACCTGCAGGGTGGTGACAGGGAAGTATGGGTCTTTATTATTTAATATTCTTTTAGTGGACCAGACTTTACTTAATGGTGTAGTACGAGTCACCGTGGACACAAAGGACCGCCAGGAGTCACGTTTGGCCTTTCTTGTTTTTCTCCTTGCCTCAGCCTGTGCTTGTTTGTATGCAATAAAATTTTCCTCAGTGGGCTGACTATCAAAAATCATGTATCTCCTATTGCGTTCCCTTAATGCTTGTCGGCAATCCTGCGTCCACCAATGTGCTCTATGCTTCGCATGAACTGTAGAAGTCTTGGGAATAGCAGCCTCAGCTGCGTGTAATATGGATTTGGTTAAATTTTCGACCTTAACATCTATGGTCTCCCCAGATATATCTAAATTGGCAATCCTTGAGAAGAATCCCCAATCTGCTTTCTTATAGTTAAATTTTGGAGATGGAGGGTCCGAAACAATGTCGCGTGTATAAGAAAGGTAGATGGGCACACGATCACTTCCCAAGGAGTCGTCATAAGGGTCCCATGAGAAATCTTGATGTATACCAGGGGAGGCCAAAGGTAAGTCAATGGCCGAAAAGTTACCAGTGCGATCATCTACACGAGTCGCTCTACCATCGTTCAGAAGACAGAGGTTGGACTGTAGTATGAGGTCGGTTATATGCTCCCCACGATCATCGATCCTCAAGCTACTCCATTGATAGTGATGGGCATTAAAGTCGCCCAACATTAACTTATTGCCAGGAAGATGTTCAAATAGTGAATCTAAAGCATCACTATCAATGAAGCCATGTGGAGGACAGTATAAAGAGCAAAGAGACAGATACGTGTTATTAAATTTTATGCTGCACGTGACAGCTTCCAGAGTAGAATTTTGAATCACTTCCGTTTGTGGGTGTGATTTGTGTGTGTATATGGCGACTCTGCAACCTTCATGTCTTCTATATGAGTGGTAGTGTTTGAACTGTGGAGTATCAGGATGATCCTCCAGGCGCGTCTCCTGTAAACAAACAACGTCTGGCCTGTGTATGAAAAGCAAGATTGCTATATCTTGTAATTTATTCCCAACACCACTACAATTTCACTGTAATACAGTGAAAGCGACGGTTTAAGATTTACATTGGGGGCCAGTGTGCTTAGTCTTTTTTTGTCGTCCGCCAGCAGGGGAGTGACTACCGGGGGACCTATCCCGGTGCTTGTTTACGGAAACCTCCATATTTTCATCAATTACTAGGCTCCCAGACTCCCCCAAGGAGGAGCAAATCTTTCTTTCCCTCACTGGAGTAGGAACCAGAAGAATATGAGGACGTGACTGTTTGGTGAGGGTGGTCATGTTACTTTTACTAGACTTGTCTGACTTCGGTTTAGGCCGTACTGACGGCGAGGCAGCAGCGGCCTGAGAATATGTGGAAGCCTTAGGGATGTCAGTGAGAGAGTTGGAGCAGACAGGAGGCCGAGATGGAAAGGTACTGTGAGTGGCAGGAGGGAGAAGGACAAGGTCAGTTTGCATCTCGACAGAGCACATCACAAGACGGGACATTACAGCCGAAGCATGGGACATATTCGGCGTAGAAGTTGCATGCAACTCCTTCACCTTTTTCCTAGCTTCGTAGAAGGACATACCCTCAGTTGCCTTCACCGTGCTGACCTCCTTCTCCTTCCACTTGGGATAATCCCTAGAGGAAATGGAGTGAGTATGCTTGCAGTGAAAGCAACAAACTGTCTCAGATGTGCAACGTTCCGCATCATGACCCTGGCTTGCACACTTGTCGCACACTGGCTGGGAAGCCCGACAAGTCTTGACATCATGCCCATACAGCTGGCATCTCAAGCAACGCAAAGGATTAGAGATGTGCAGCCGAACATGAATGATTTCGTAACCAACTTTGACATAACTAGGAAGAGAAACATTGCCAAACGTCAAGATAATAGTTGCTGTCTTCGTCCTTGTGCCTTCCTAGTAACGAGTAATGAATTTAGCATCAATTACATCCTGCTGCGCCAATTCACTTACGATTTCGTCCTCGCTCATCACCATGAGTTCGCTGCAATTGACAACTCCCTTGCAAGAATTCATGGAGACTGGGATTCTCGATTCGACATCGTAACAGTGGAATTTACACAGTTTCAGCAAATCTTTCACCTGTGCCGAGTTAACAGTTTTGACCAGGAGATCTCCGAACAGTGGAATTTACGCAGTTTCAGCAAATCTTTCACCTGTGCCGAGTTAACAGTTTTGACCAGGAGATCTCCGTTAGCAAGTTTTTTAACTTGTTCCACCTCTCCCACACAGTGGTCAATCACCTTCTTGATAAGGAAGGGATTGAGACTGGACAGGGGAGTGGAACCGAGAGCACGAATTGTCATGTAGGATGCATTCCCTACGGGAACGTCAAGTGGGGCTCGAGTCTGGCGTCCGTCAGTCTGGGGGTGGTCAGTCACGTTAAAACTATTCTCGTCAGGACCACCTCCCTCCCTAAGGGGGGGAGGCAGCAGGGACGTCCCCCATAGTAACCACTTCCCCCTCACGGGGGAAGTGGGAAGAAAGAGAAAAACAAGCAAGGGACAGAGCACCCGGAGAAGACACACCTAGTCTGAGATTACCCTCTCAAGCCACTCTCGGGAGGACGTGCCTGTGTGTAACTCACACCCCAGAGCAATCAGTGGGGGTTACACTTCAGAGGCGAGTAAACAAAGGCAATCTCAGGAAACAAATATAGACACCTACTATATATATAAGGGCTGGGAGGAAAATTAGTACTAGTTAACCTAACTTTTATTAACGCTATGTACAAAACTAATGCCAGTGAGTCAGCCCTGAAAGCTAGAGGAGAGCTCAGAAAAAGACACGTCTGCACTCCCCACGACCAGTCATCAAAGTCCCATTGTTTGGCGTTCGTTTGTTTTAAAATATCCTTCACCTGTATTGAAGGCCGGGCCATACATTACCCTTGGCTTGTTTGTTGAAGATTTCCCCTTCATTTAAGTGGAAGGGGCCGGGCCATATGTTACCCTTGGCGCGGCTCCCCACCTTATATACCGTACTACATCATCACAGTATTCGGGAATCGGCTAAAACTTTAACTTATTACCTTGTAATAGTATTGAGTCTAAGTTCTCCAAAGAATATGAAAGATACGCTTGCACTCAACGTATGTAGAAAAGTGACATACGATGTTTAGAATTTTTGTAATAGGCATAAAGGAACTTTAATCATAATGAAGTCAAATCCATTACGAATCCGAACAATTTTATTATCATGCAAGGTTCATATGCCTACGTGACTGTAAACACGACTCCAATAGCATGAATGTCGCGCTTCACTAATGACTGGCATCAACAATCTTATTTCAGACAACTCTCAATCCACTACTGCATAGTTCAGAAGGGGAGCACTATTAACACTGACATATAAATCTCTACATCTGAATACAAAGAAAGACAATCGCAATTATTAATCCCTACTAAAACTTCCGCGGTTATACGTCTTTGTTGAAACGGATGGTTCATATGTAATAAAAGCTAATCATATTCACACCAATACTCAACTAAGTACTATCAATAACAGAATCATGTTCACATTATGAATATCAACTAAGATTAAACTTAAATATAGGACATAACGGTTAAATTATGAACTGCACAAACTACATTTACAATACTAACTTATACTATACTTAAAATTTTGGCACTACACGGGTCCTTCCTCCGGGAAAAAAAAAAAGAAAATTAACATCGGAAGTCAACATTCAATTCATTCATCTACATTTCCTAGGGACGTGTGTGCAGAGGGACAGACTTACCAAATTTTGACTGTAAACCTTTCTATGAACTTATCTCTTTTACCCATTGGAACCCTAGAATGAGATAAAAATTTCCCTAACTCTTCCTCCAGTAAGTGGCACATGTCGGTCCACAAGTAAAATAGAGTACCCCAGGGGGTCGCTTCTCTGTCACGATAAACTCTCGAAATTCAGTGGAGAAATGTGCCCCAGCCAACCTCGTGCCTGTGGCAACATGGTCGTCTCACCTGGACAGACTCATACTCTCGCTACCATGATCATCCCAGGGGAACTTCCCATTCGTACAACCTACTAATCACATTCACACTCCCATCCATTCATTCTTACGCGTCCAGCTCTCCATCTTGGTCAATGACGAGCGCCTGTCAGGTCCTGAAGTCACTGTTCCACCCTAGACCATGTCAACTGGTATGTGAGGGGTAGGTGCACACTACTCCTCAAATTAAGGCAACCTAATTGTAATGCTAGGTGTTTTGGGGTCGGCTTCCCGTCCCTCTAACGCCTAGTGAGTAGCTGGGTTCTCTTTCTAGACCGGAGCTTAGACAAATAAGAGAGAGAGGCAGGACACTAAAACTCAAGGCAACATCCTTACACGTGTATTGCTAAATTCTACAAGTGGAACGGGTAGATGTCACAAGAGTAATTATTCTGGGCAATTATAAAACTTATGTCTAGACTGTGGGTAGCAGTATCACACTGGATACTATTTAGGACAAGATCAGGTAAAAGTGAATAGTACGTTAAATAAGATCAGGAGTCCTAGGGCAGAGAAATCAAGCACTGTCACTCGAGGGAAGTCTATCTGCTTAGGTGGAGTTCCGTTCACTGAGGCCGAGGTCCTGTTATCTCTGTTCGATTGTCTGTTTTGTTTGTCTGTTATGCTGTTAATTATTACTTTGGTTCTAGGAGCCTCCAACTGATCTTAGCGCAAGGCTACATCACTGTGAAGGGATTACGTTCACTCAGACAGACACTTTATTCACTGCTCGGCCTTGTTCACGGTTACCTTACCTACTCCACCTCTCTTTCACATTGACACTGACAGGTTTTATTTCTGACTTCCCGTGTTTCTAGTAACTCACTGTTCTGCCCTCACTTCATTGTATCACTTTCACTGTACTTTCACTGTCATTCACTATCGGGACTCGGCGTGGTGGCGGTCAGGTACAAGGGCGATGGGAATAGCTCAGCCTGACTACTGACAGGGCTGGGTTCCGCCAGGGGCCTCTGTATTCAGGGGCCACGGGATCGCTCGTAGGGGTGTCCTCTCTCGTCCGGGGCTGTGGCTGGCGAAGGGTCCCGTGCTCTCAGAGCTCAGGGCTGGAGTCTGGCCCTCTGGATTGGGGCCGAACAGCTGCCTGAACCGATCATTCAGGTGCCTGATGGAGGACGAGGGTCTCCGGTGTCGAGATGTGGGGATATCCCACCCAGGGGTCCTGGGGGTGGTCTTGAGGTCCTGCAGGCTGCGGTCTCCAGTGGTTGGTGACGCCGTCAGGAACAAGCTGCGGCATCGGCCTCCATCAAGGTCTGTCAGGCGGGGCCTCTCAGGAACCAGCTGTAGAGAGAAGAGTCCGGTGGTGGTCACAGGGTCTCTCCAGCAGTCCTCTAGGCTGGGACCTCCCTCTGGGAAGTAGTCTCACGCAGGGGAGGTGGCACCTGATGGAGGAGCGGCTACAGGTCGTCTCCTCTCAGGGCCTGGCTACTGGCCGTGGCCATCTAAGGGCGTGGCTACCGGCCGTCACTAAGGCCCAGCTACTGGCCGTGGCCTGTGTTGGGGAGTGGCTACAGGCTGACTCAAGGGCACCTTTGGAGCAGCTGCCAGCCACCTCCTGATGAAGGCAGGAACGGCTACCAACCATCTCCTGATTACTTCTGGAGCGGCTACCAGCCTTCTCCTGTAGGAGGGTTGAGTGGCTACCGGCCGTCTCTTGTAGGGCACCTTCAGAGCGGCTACCAGCCTTCTCCTGTAAGAGGGTTGAGCGGCTACTGGCCGTCTCTTGTAGGGCACCTTCAGAGCGGCTACCGGCCGTCTCCTGACTAAGATGAGAGCGGCTACTGGCCATCTCCTGGTTACCTCTGGAGCGGCTACCAGCCGTCTCCTGTAGGAGGGTCGAGCGGCTACCACACATCTCTTCTAGGGCACCTTCAGAGCGGCTTCTGGCTGTCTCCTGATGAAGGCGGAAGCAGCTACTGGCCATCGCCCGTTTATCTCCAGAGCGGCTGCAGGCCATCTTCTGTAGGAGGGCTGAGCAGCTGCCGGCCGTCTCAGGGGTGCTGCCTGGAGCTAGAGTATTGGCTCCACCCCGATCCTGTTGGTGGACGGCTCGCCCGGAATGTAGTCTCTTTTTCCTGTTATGGTGGGAGAGTTCCGAGTCATAGGGGCGTACGGCCCAGGCGGGCTTATGTCCCTGTCGCCCGGAGTCAGATCGTGCTCTACTTGCCCCTCCATGGGCTCCTGGGGGTGTTGAGATGCCCTCAGCAAAACTATTCAGCATTTTACTAATATTCCCACTGAACTGAGCTGCGCCCATAACCCAAACTACTATGAACACGCTAAACTGTCACAGTCAATAGTCAGACAGTCCGACCCACACACATTTCCCTATCCATCTCTTAATACTGCAAATACCAGCTTAAACACTCAACACTCCTCAATAAGTCTTCTGCGAGGGCGTCTCTCACGGGGCGGCAGCTATACATCCACCGGATCAGGCTCAAAGGCCCCCCTCCAGCGGTTCCAGGAGCCACTCTTCTCCTCCGCAACAGGGCTTCACCTGTCCTGCGGCTCTTTGTTTCCTCTTCCTCGTGAACACAACCTCTACCATGTACACACCTCCGTCCATCAACACTTCCACTATACGATGGCGTGATGTGTGTGGATTGTTTTGTTTTGAGGGGGTAGAACCTAACGAATCGGCTATAATGGTCCACTGAGCTACACTCGTTCTCCTTGACATGTGACCACTAATTTCCGTCAACAACTCATCTCCCACCTAATTCCTCCTCTCACCAGACCAAACCACAAAATACATAAGTTGTGTTTCCATCTCAGTATTCATTCTATTATCGGTGAAGAATAGTTTTGCTCGTCCTCCAAGAGATTTAAGGATTATTAATTCTAGAAGTATCGCGAGATTAAGTGGGCCTCCAGCGTACTGTTATTGTGGGATTCAATCTCGATTAATTCATTAACTGTAACAATATCTATCCCACAACAACATCTTATCCCACAACAATATCTTATCCCACCGCATTAGCCACCAGTGTAATGGGGCAAAAATTTAGATACCTCTAATGCCACCAGTGTAATGCTGAGAAACTAGTCACCAGTGTAATGATGAAAATTTTAGAGTTTATAAAGAAATAAGGTAGCAAGTTCTTACTTTATGTAAAATAGGGTAGCGTGATCTTACTTTATGTAAAATAGGAAATGGGAAATGGGGTAGCGTGATTTTATCTGAGAGTGCGTAAGCAGTTTAGATATTAGTACCCTTTTGCGGGCCACTCAATCTCGTCTGTACCACTCCTTAGTTGAGAGCAAAATTGAATCTCAAAATGACTTAACCTAAGATTTACTAAGCACAAAGAACTGAAAGACAGATTACTCTTCGAACTGTGAATGAAACAAAGCAGACAAAATATAATCAGGGTCTGTAACTCCATAATTATTTATCTTTACAACCTAAATTAATATTAAAAGAATACTGATACACCTGGATATGTTAATCCCATAGTCTCAATTGGACTCTTCGGGAAGAAATCTATAGATTACCACCAAAGATATTCTCTTAAGACTAAATAGGAACAGCTCATGAATCATATACAACTGAATACAGTATTCAAATGGACAGTAATCAAATGGACCAGCCGGTAAGCACTTTGATTGCATGAACTAAGAAAAAGGGGAGGGTGTGTGATTTAGTGTTAGAGGTTAGGCAGTAGCTTGAATGCACGATCTGTGAACGATGAAGAGAGTGGCAATCTCATTATTCAGTACAAGTAAGATCAGAGGAAATATCACCAATTTAACTAACGAACGTATATGAAGACTTACATTACACGAGGGAGAAAGGGGGGGGGGAGGATAAGAGTTTGGCACTAACCTGCGAACGATGAACAGAGTAGCGGCTATCTCAATGTTTGGCGTTAGTTCGTTCGCTTACAGATTCCCCGCACCTATAGTGCAGGCCAGGCCATACATTAGCCCGGTCAGTGGGGTATGGGCTGATTAAAAAATAGTAAGAGGGAAGGCAGGGCCTGGGGACTGCCCTGCACACACGCCCTGTCTCCTGGCTGGCTTTGTGGTGTGTGTGTGTGATTATTTGGCGTGGCTCTCCACCATATATACTACATCATCACAGTATTCGGGAGTTGCCTAAAACTTTAACTTATTACCTTGTAACAGTTTTGACTCTAAGTTCTCCAAAGAATATGAAAGATACGTTTGCACTCAACATACGTAGAAAAGTGACTTAAGATGTTTAAAATTTTTCTGATAGGGATAAAGGAACTTTAATCATAACGAAGTCAAGTCCATTAGGAGTCCGAACAATTTTATTACCATGCAAAGTTCATGTGCGTACGTGACTGTAAACACGACTCCAATAACATGAATTTCACACTTCACTAATGACTAGCATCAACAATCTTATTTCAGACAACTCGCAATCCACTACTGCATAGTTCAGAGCACTATTAACACTGACATATAAATCTCTACATCAGAATACGAAGAAAGACATTCTCAATTATTAATCCCTACTAAAACTTCCGCGGCTATATGTCTTTGTTGAAACGGATGGTTCATATGTAATAAAAGGTAATCATTAAAATGTAGTATAGAGCCACAGGGGGAGCCCTGACACCCCCACAAGGAACCCATAAAGGAGCAACGACAGTGCGCTGGATTCGGAGCGACAACAGTATAAATCCACCCGGGCCGCGTGCCCCTATGACCCGGAGCTCGCCTGTCACCACCATAGCAGGAATACAAGACTACCTTCTGGGCGAGCCTTCCCCAACCAGCTTCAGGGTGGAGCTGTGTCTCCAGCTCCTGCCAGCACCCCCGAGATGGCCTGTAGCTGCTCAACCCTCCTGAAGGAGATGGCCTGTAGCTGCTCAACCCTCCTGAAGGAGATGGCCTGTAGCTGCTCAACCCTCCTGAAGGAGATGGCCTGTAGCCGCTCTGAGGGAAATAAGGAGACGGCCTGTAGCCGCTCCTGCCTTCATCAGGAGATGGCCTGTAGCTGCTCTGAAGGTGTCTTTCTCAAGACGGCCTGTAGCTGCTCAACCTTCCTGAAGGAGACGGCCTGTAGCAACTCCCGCCTTCGTCAGGAGATGGCCTGTAGCCACTCTGACGGTGCCTTCCTCGAGAGGGCCTGTAGCCACTAAACCCTCCTGAAGGAGACGGCCTGTAGCCACTCTGAGGGAAATCAGGAGATGGCCTGTAGCCGCTCCCGCCTTCGTCAGGAGACAGCCTGTAGCCTCTCTGAAGGTGCCCTTCTCAAGACGGCATGTAGCCGCTCAACCCTCCTGAAGGAGACGGCCTGTGGCCGCTCTGAGGGGAATCAGAAGATGGTATGTGGCCACTCCCGCCTTCGTCAGGAGACGGCCTGTAGCTGCTCTAAGGGAAATCAGGAGATGGCCTGTAGCCATTCCCGCCTTCGTCAGGAGAGGGCCTGTAGCCGCTCCAAAGGTGCCCTTAGGTCTGCTGATAGCTGCCCCCACCCCCAGGCCACAGCCAGTAGCTGGGCCTTGGCGACGACCAGTAGCTGCGCCCCTAGAAGGCCACGGCCAGTAGCTGGGCCCTACGGCAGGAGACAGCCTGTAGCTGTTCCACCGTCTGGAGTTGATGCCTGTTCTCCAGTCCACGACACAGAGGGAGTCCCGAGCCTAGAAGTGTACTGGAGAGGCCCCGTGGTTTCCCCCGGCCTCTGCTCCCTGCATCCGGCTCTGAAGAGGGCCCACCTGACGGACCCCGACGCAGGCTGGTGCTGCAGTCCCTTCCTGACGGCACCGCCTAGCACCGGGGACCGCAGCCCTCGGGAACCCCAGATTGCCCCCAGGACTCCCGGGCAGGAACTCCCCACACCCCAACGCCGGAGATCTTTTTCCTTTGTCAGGCACCTGAGTGAAAAGTTCAGGCAGTTATTCGGCCCCAACCCTGAGGGCCGTACTCCTGTCCCCAGCCCCAAGAGCGCAGGGCCCTTCGCCACCCAAAGCTCCGGACGAGAGAGGATGACCCTGCGTGTGATCCTGTGGCCTCTGGATGTAGAGGCCCCCGGCGGAACCCAGCCCCATCAGTAGTAAGGCCGTGACACCTCTGCCGCCTTTTTACCTGACCGCCACGACACCCGGATCCGAAAGGAATGACAGTGACAGTACAGTGTCTGTGACCCAGTAACATAGGCAGAACAGTGAACTGACTATCTAACGGAAGTCAATGATAATACCAAAGTGGTGGAGTGAGTAACAATGACTATGTAACCGTGAATACGGTCAACCAGTGAGAGACGGGTCTATCAGAATGAATACAGTACCACCAGATAATAACTCCTAATACTAAAACCATATCCAGACCCTAGTGCCAAAGAGACATTTACCAACAAGGAACAATATCAGCGACTCCATGAATATATAAAACCCAGACTTCCTATAACTAATAATACTCTGCCCCAAGTGCTATTCATTTTGATTCAAGCAGTATCCTGTGCGATACTGATAACCCATATCTAGACGTTAGAGTTATAATTGTCCAATGTATCATCTGTATCAGTGACATCTACTCGTTCCCCTGTCCAACTTAGTAATACATGTGTAAGGTTGTTGCCTTGAGTTTTTGTGACCTACCTCTCTCATATTTGTCTAAGCTCCGGTCTAGATAGAGAGCCCCGCTACACACTAGGCGTTTACGGGATGGGAAGCTGGACCCTAATACACCTAGCATTACACTGGTGGACAGCGGTGGTTCTTGACCCCGGCATACAAGAGAGGTAATCAGGAAATATTGAAAATGGCAACCAAACCGCATGTGCATTTCCCTAAGTTCGACGCCGAACAGTATGATGTTCACACATACCTGGCAATTATTAAACCTTTGCTAGATATCGATTTCGAGGATGACAGGCAGAAAATTGCAGTCACACTCCCACTACTGGGCGAAGCGACAGCTATTATAGCACTCAAGATCGTCCCGGGTTTCACCTGGCAGAATTTCACGAAACTCGTGATCCAAGCCATCACCCCATCACTAGGTAAAGTGGTGGCACTATCCCAACTGGATAGTTTAGCTTTCGATGGCAACTTAGACGATACTTTAATCCAGGCGAGACGTCTGGTCACTGCTGCCTACCAGGAAACAGATGACGAAACCCGGGAACAACTCATGTTTCACACACTTATCAGGATCCTCCCCAGTTTCATCATGGAACATTTTATCATACATGACCCTATGGGAGACCTGGGGAAAGATATCCAAGTAACGAGGCGCCTTCTAGCCATCCACTCCACCCCTCAACACATTGGCACAGTCGATCAGTTTCCCATGGGCATCATTGTGATTGACCCGTGGGAATTTTCTGCTTACAGCCACGGGTGCCCCATTCACGACATCCGCAAGCAGCTCAAAGCTGCCTGGCGCAGCAGAACCACCCGAGGGCACCTACAAGCCGCCCCACCACACGCCGATTGCCCCAAGCTTAGGGGAAGCAGAAACAGAAGAAAACGCAGAGAAGGCGCCCACCACCATCCCAGCACCCCCCTATCCGAGCGGGGGCCACCTCACATCCCCCACCAGTCTACAACAGGGGGAAATGGCACGTTTCCTTTCACTCTCTTCCCTCTAGCTCTTCTCTCTTACCCTCCTCTTTCTCTGATCCACCCTCACCCACCTCCTCTTTTTCGTTCACCTCCCGTACCCCCCCCTCAACCTCACCATCCCCATGGACCCCCAGCTCGTCCCCAGTAACCTCACCAGATGCTTTGCTGCCCACCACACCCCGCGCCTCACCACCCACCACTCCATCACTAGCTCAGCCCCCTGCTACCACCTACACCGCCCCATCACTGAACATCCAGACAACACTGCAAGGCCGCACCTCCCCCCCACCACCGGCTCCTTCACTGCCCACAACTCATCCCGCCTTTCCTGGCCTCCGACAACACACACCACCCGCCGCACCCCACTCCTCAGCCCCTGCCACCCCACCACCGCCGCCAATACAACCAACTCCAACCACGGTTCCAGCACCGCACACTGCCCGCCACCACCCCCACACCCGCACCATCCCCTGGCTTCGCACCCACGACCCACCCCACACCGCGAGCACAGAGCCCTGCTACCGCCCAAACCACTCCACCACCAAACACCAGGATGGTGCCACAAGACTGCACTCCCTCCTCACCATACACACATCAAGCCACCTCACCACTGCTACTGACCTCCAGTGCCAGAGCTCCCTCACACCCCCACACACCACCCACCTCAATCCCCACCGCCTCGCCCACGCCCACCATCAGAGGGCTGACAGATACTATCCCACCCTGGCGCACCACTTCCACCACCACGCCACACACAGCCATAGCACCAGTAGGTCGTGCACTCACCTCACCACTCACTCCCACCCTAAAACCTGCCCTCACCCACTCTGGCCACCTTCCACCCCCGCCCGCAAGATACACCATCCCCTCCCCAATCCCAACTCTGCCTTCCCCACCGCCAACCACCACTGCCAACCCTCCCCCTAAGTCCTATGATTGCTACATCTCCCCCCCGCCACCTCTCTTTCCCTCCCCCTCCCTCACCACCTCCACCTCACCTCCCGTCACGCCGCCTCACACCTCACCTGACAACTCACCGATGCCACAAACTCCCCACCACTTCCCCATCTCCTCACCACCCGCCGCCTCCTCTCCCATACCCAGCACCACGTGTTCCGCCCACACCCCCGCACCCCTTACGCCCATTACACCCTCACCCCAGCTGTTGCCCACCACCGCCACCACATCTCCCAACTCGCCACCCGCGCACGCTCTCTCAACCCCACCCGCCACCAATTACACCTGCACTTCCCATGCCCCCACAACGCCACCATCCACTCACCCTACACCCCGCTCCCTGCACCGTGCCGCCCACACCCCTACCACCCCACAGCCGCCCTCACATGCCCCGCGCACCTCACACACACGTAGACACTGCACACCCACATCACCACCCACACCCACCCTTAAAACAACCATCACATTCTACGGCTGCCTCTCCTGCCCACCTGCCCGATACACCCACTCTCCCACCCCACCTGCCTAGCCACAGAATCACACCTCTACCCCTGCCCTAAATCATCTCACACTCACGATACACCAAGCACAAAATCCGGCCACCTACACTCCCCAGAGACACCATGCCGCATTACCCCGGCATAAAACCCCACATTCACCGTCCATCTCCAGCATTCGACACATCCCTGCATCAAGGACAACAACCAGTGCCATGATGATTCGGCAAGCCGTATGGGCACCGCTCCTTGGACGGAAACAACGAGTCCGAGGACCTCACCACCTCCTACAACTCCTCCGCTCCTCCACCGACTCATCCACCCTCTTCCTCACCTGCGACGAACAACAGGACAAGAACTCCACCACCGCAGCCTGGCATGCCCTCCTCCAACACCTACAGCCAGTCTACAAAACCTGTGACACTAAGTTTACCACCTCCAGTCACAGAGACGTGACTTTTTCCCAGCAGATGGTGGTAAAATGCAGCATAGTGCCACAGAGGGTGCCCTGACATCCCCACAAGGAGCAACAACAGCACCCCGGGACTCGAAGCGACAACAGCATAAATCCGCCCGGTCCGCATGCCCCTATGACCAGGAGCTCGCCCGCCACCACCATAGCAGGAATACAAGACTACCTTCTGGACGAGCCTTCCCCAATCAGCTTTGGGGTGGAGCTGTTTCTCCAGCTCCTGCCAGCACCCATGAGATGGCCTGTAGCCGCTCCCGCCTTCATCCGGAGTCGGCCTGTAGCCGCTCAACCCTCGTGAAGAAGATAGCCTGTAGCTGCTCTGAGGGAAATAAGGAGATGGCCTGTAGCCGCTCCCGCCTTTGTCAGGAGATGGCCTGTAGCCGCTCTGAAGGTGCCTTCCTCGAGACGGCCTGTAGCCACTCAACGCTCCTGAAGGAGACGGCCTGTATCCGCTCCCGCCTTCATCCGGAGTCGGCCTGTAGCCGCTCAACCCTCGTGAAGAAGATAGCCTGTAGCTGCTCTGAGGGAAATAAGGAGATGGCCTGTAGCCGCTCCCGCCTTTGTCAGGAGATGGCCTGTAGCCGCTCTGAAGGTGCCTTCCTCGAGACGGCCTGTAGCCACTCAACGCTCCTGAAGGAGACGGCCTGTATCCGCTCCCGCCTTCGTCAGGAGACGGCCTGTAGCCGCTCTGAAGGTGCCCTTCTCAAGACGGCCTGTAGCCACTCTGAGGGGAATCAGGAGATGGCCTGTAGCTGCTCCCGCCTTCACCAGGAGACGGCCTGTAGCCGCTCTGAAGGTGCCCTTCTCAAGACAGCCTGTAGCCGCTCAACCCTCCTGAAGGAGACAGCCTGTAGCCACTCAACCCTCCTGAAGGAGACAGCTTGTAGCCGCTTTGAAGGTGCCCTTCTCAAGGCGGCCTGTAGCTGCTCAACCCTCCTGAAGGAGACAGCCTGTAGCTGCTCTGAGGGAAATCAGGAGATGGCCTGTAGCCGCTCTGAAGGAAATCAGGAGACGGCCTGTAGCCACTCAACCCTCCTGAAGGAGACAGCCTGTATCCGCTCCCGCCTTCGTCAGGAGACAGCCTGTAGCTGCTCTGAAGGTGCCCTTCTCAAGACGGCCTGTAGCCGCTCCCGCCTTCACCAGGAGACGTCCTGTAGCCTCTCCAGCCTTCACCAGGAGACGGCCTGTAGCCGCTCTGAAGGTGCCCTTCTCAAGACAGCCTGTAGCCGCTCAGCCCTCCTGAAGGAGACAGCCTGTAGCCGCTCAACCCTCCTGAAGGAGACAGCCTGTAGCCGCTCAACCCTCCTGAAGGAGACAGCTTGTAGCCGCTTTGAAGGTGCCCTTTTCAAGGCGGCCTGTAGCTGCTCAACCCTCCTGAAGGAGACAGCCTGTAGCTGCTCTGAGGGAAATCAGGAGACGGCCTGTAGCCGCTCTGAAGGAAATCAGGAGACGGCCTGTAGCCGCTCCAGAGGTGCCCTTGGGTCTGCTGGTAGCTGTCCCCTCCCCCAGGCCACGGCCAGTAGCCAGGCTTTGGTGATGGTCGGTAGCCGTGCCCCTAGAAGGCCACCGCCAGTAGCCGGGCACTAAGGCGGGAGACAGCCTGTAGCTGCTCCTCTGTCGGGAGTTGACGCCTGTTCTCCAGTCCACGACACAGAGGGAGTTCTGAGCCTAGAAGAGTATTGGAGAGGCCCCGTGGTTTCCCGGCCTATGCTCCCTGCAACCGGCTCTGGAGAGGGCCCACCTGATGGACCCCAACACAGGCCGGTGCCGCAGTCCCTTCCTGACAGTGCCGCCAAGCACCGGGGACCTCAGCCCTCGGGAACCCCAGATCGCCCCCAGGACTCCCGGGCGGGAACTCCCCACACCCCAATGCCGGAGATCTTTGTCCTCCGTCAGGCGCCTGAGTGAAAAGTTCAGGCATTTATTCGGCCCCAGCCCTGAGGGCCGTACTCCCGCCCCTATCCCCAAGAGCGCAGGATCCTTTGCCACTCGCAGCCCCGGACGAGAGAGGATGCCCTTGCGCGTGATCCCGTGGCCTCTGGATGTAAAGGCCCCTGGTGGAACCCAGCCCCGTCAGTAGTCAGGTTGTGACACCTCCGCCGGCCTTTTACCTGACTGCCATGACGCCTGGATCCGAAAGGAGTGACAGTGATAGTACAGTGTCTGTGACCCAGTAACGGAGGCAGAACAGTGAACTATCTAACGGAAGTCAGTGATAATACCAAAGTGGTGAAGTGAGTAACAATGACAGTGTAACCGTGAATACGGTCACCCAGTGAGAGACGGGTCTATCATAGTGAATACACTACCACCAGATACGCTACCACCTCGTAATACTAAAACCATATCCAGACCCCAGTGCCAAAGAAATACCTACCAACAAGGAACAATATCAGCGACTCCAAGAATATATAGAACCCGGACTTCCTAAAACTAATAATACTCTGCCCCAAGTGCTATTCATTTTGATCCAAGCAGTATCCTGTGCGATACTGATAACCCATATTTAGACGTATGAGTTATAATTGTCCAGTATATCTGTATCAGTGACATCTACTCGTTCCCCCTGTCCAACTTAGTAATACACGTGTAAGGTTGTTGCCTTGAGTTTTTGTGTCCTACCTCTCTCCTATTTGTCTAAGCTCTGGTCCAGAAAGAGAGCCCCGCTACACACTAGGCGTTTAAGGGGCGGGAAGCCAGACCCTAAAACACCTAGCATTACAATCATATTCACACCAACACTCAACTAAGTACTATCGATAACAATCATCTTCACATTATGAACATCAACTAAGACTAAACTTAAATATAGGACTTAACGGTTAAATCATGAACTGTACAAACATCATTTACAATACTAGCTTATACTAACCTATACTATACTTAAAATTATGGCACTAGAATAGAATGAGGTGCTTCTGAAAAGCCTAGTATTCCGCTAGATAGCTCCACGATTTGGAAGAACACATTCCCCACGCTGTTTAAAAAGCGTATTTTTATTTGTTAATTACCTACACTGTTGTGTGAAACTGTGAATCATAGTGTTACAACCCGTGTCTCTCGTCCCTGTATGACTGGTATCAGTCCACCAGACATGCTTGGGTGGTCCTGGTTGGTGCCTGGCACCAGGCACGTATAATATGAGAAAACGCCATCTGTGGCTTGTGCACTTCACCACCAGCTCTGCCAACTAAGTTGATGATTCGCAACTACGGCTCTGCGAGTTTCTTGTCCCGCCTTGCCGACAGGAGGTCTGCGAGGTGAGATGGTGGGTTAGTGCACTCCTGGTAGGCAGTACACCACTAACTCCCGCTGGCTTTTGGTGTTCTCTACACATCCTGGACATTCTTTCTAGGAGACTTGGCAGCGACCTAGGAACTTACACCTGTATTTACTTTGATGAGTATATTTTTCTCCCATTCCTCCCACGTTTCTTGGTGTTCGCATGCTTTCTATTTATGTATTTGGTTTTGTTTTGTGTTTAGCTAGGGAGTGTATTTTAATTTGGTAGAATAAGTATTAGGTGTTAAGTGTATTGTATTAAGTCGGTGGTGATGATAGTATTATTTGTGTTGAAGTGTATTATTTGTTAAAGTTTTTACCCCTTTTATATTGCCTATACCTCTCCCCCCTACTGGGTCCTTTCTGGCTGATATGTGTATTGTTCAAGAATCTCGCTTTATGATTTAAGAGTACCTGGACCCATAACTTCACTCTGAGTCGTAATAATTGGCGACCGTGACAGGACACTCCATCAGTCAGTCCCCTCCCCCATTGTCCCCTAGTAAACTCATCGAGTACAGGTCGCTGTCGCACCACTTACTTAATCAATAACTTAAAGTCTTTTACAATTCAATTGTGTTGCTGTTAGCGATTAATAAGTGCAACAGGGTCTTTGAATGTCAGGGTGTCTTAATAGGGTTTATCCTCTTCATATATACTTGGCAGTAGTATATAAACCCTATTCGGTAAGGGAGGAATCCGGACAGTATAGCCGTTCCCTTGCCTAGGAGTGCTGGTGAACCCACATACTTGGTTTGCGCAGCCAGGTGGATTAGTAAGTACTTCCGTCTTTCATCACTATGGATTTAGTGGTCGTTGGTGTCCTCAACCTCTCTTGAAAATAGGGGTAATCCGGATCTTGGAAATAAGCCGTAATCCTCCCCTTTTTCTCTTATAATTATTCCCGAGGCTCCAACATCGTGAAAGTAATTGTTCCGGCATAACTTGGTGGGACCTAGAACCTACCTTATCACTGCCACGTCCCCTTCGCCTGAATTTTGCTCTCATCATACATTCCTTCAAGGTTTGAATCGTTCCAGTTTATGGACTCTGTGCTTTTGTACATTCATCCTATTTAACACCCCAAGTCGTTATGACTACCCGACGATCTGTAGTAGAAGAATTTTTGAAAAATCCCACGGTGGACAAGTTGGAACACCCTAACATCAGGAAAGAGGACTGGAAAACTATTTGCTAGGCAATTTGACATTCCTTTCACCTCTCAAATGACTAAAGTTCTAAAAAATAGTGATAGAAAATCTGACTACTGCTGGGATTTTTGAGCCCAGTGCTATAAATAGACTAACTCCTATGACTACATTTCTAGAAACCCCTGAAAGGACTCTTGTCTCCCTTCCAGCTGAAGTAGCTACACCTGCTGTGCCTCCTGTCCATCCCCCTGTTCTAGAGAATCCTCTTGATAGGATATCCACCCCCCTTCAGGAAGAACAGGTTTCTCCTACAGAAGGAAATATAAATACAGAATTAAAGAAGATGGAGTACGAAATGTTTATGTTACAGATGAGATTAAAGCATGAACAGGAAATTAAAGATAAAGAACAACCGATAGAGCAGGCTAAATTACAAACTAGAAAGAGGGAGTTGGAACTAGAAAGAGAAAATAGAATCTGAAAAGCCGTTAAAAGAAAGAGAACTGAATCTAAAGGAAAGGGAAATAGTCACTCATGAAAGCCAGACTGCCTTCAGTCCAAGTAGAGAAGCATCTTTTGTGCCCCAGTTCGAAGAGTCGGATATTGATGGCTTCTTTAAATCATTTGAGTGCGTGGCAAGGGACAACAAATGGCCTGAAGATCGTTGGGTCATCTTAATAGCCCCTGAATTAGTTGGGAAAGCTTGCTGTGTGTTTAATTCCCTATCTGACAGAAATGATTATAAACTGGTAAAGAAGTCTATCTTGGATGCCTATTCAATCTCACCGGATGGTTATAGAATAAAATTCAAAAATTATGTAGAACCACACTCTCACACATTCGTGGAGTTTGCTTTGGAGAAGTTGCGGCTGGCTAAGAAATGATTAGAGGCCACATGCATCACGACTTTTGAGGACTTGCTAAATCTCGTGGTGATGGAGGAGTGGAAGAAAAAGTTACCTTTCAATATTCTGAGACACGTGGAAGAGAGGGGGGAAAAAGATTTACTCAAGGCAGCTCAATTAGCGGACGCCTTTAATTTGTTGGTCGGGTCGCTGTCTGAACGAAGTGGAAACTCCAGTAAAACTGTACAGTCCTCCTCGGGTGTTAGCTTTGCTTCTGGGAGTGGTATGCACACTATATCCTCGGCTACTAATGTGTGTTCTTATTGTAAGAAGCCTGGCCACACTATTGACCACTGTCCTCACCCAAGTTGTAAATTCACATCTAAAGCTTCATCTACTCATAAAAATACACAGCCTAAAAACGCCAGTTTTGCATATGAAGGTAGATTCTTCCCCCACAGACCTTTTTGAAGATTTTATATTTTCGGGGGAAGTCTCTTTGGCCCAGGATACTCGAAAGTCCTATCCCATCAAAATTCTGAGAGACACTGCCGGAGGTCAAAGAATGTTGTTGTCAAGTGTCAGTCCACACGTCAATGAGTATGTGATGAAAGAACAGGTGCTGGTAGAAGATCTGTCTACTTGCACCCCTAAGCCTTTAGTGAAGTTACACCTCTCCTAGTGACCTTTTAACAGGAGAGGTGGTAGTAGCTTTGCGGATAAACCTTTTCCCGTAAAGGGAATTCGGATGCTATTGGGTAACGACCTAGCAGGGAAGTTAGTTGTTCCTAATGTTACTGTCATTGACCCTCCCCGTTCAGAAAGTCCCACACCTGACATTGAGGTAGAACAGCCCCATGTATTTCCGGCCTGTGTAGTAACTAGATCCCAGAAATTGGATCTTCCCAAAGATAAACCCACCTTTAAAAAAAAGAGCAGTTCTACTCAGAAATCCTCTCTAAAGAAAATTAAATCCAGGCCCAGGAAGTAGATCCAACCCTAACTAAAATAAAAAATGTAGCCTTGGATTCTAAGGCCATTGATAAAGTTCCTTGTTCTTATAAGGACCAGGGAATGCTGATGAGAGCCTATCTCCCCCCTGAGCTAAAGAACTTGGACTCATGGGCTGAAACCCATCAAGTTGTTGTGCCTGGGTCTATACATCAAGCTCTAATGGAACTAGCTCACGATGGGTTGTCTGGTCACTTGGGGATCTTGAAAACCTATAAAAAGCTGCTACAGAATTACTACCGGCCGGGAATGAAAAAAGATGTAACTAAATTTAAGTCATGCCATACTTACCAGATGGTAGGCAAGCCCAGTGAGACCATTCCCCCTGCTCCCTTAGAGCCTATACCTATTGTCAGTGAACCCTTTGACAGAATAATAATTGACTGTGTGGGACCTTTGCCAAAGACCTGCAAGGGCAATCGGTATCTTCTAACCATCATGAATTCAGCTACCAGTTACCCAGAAGCATATCCTTTAAAGAACATCTCTTCAAAAAGCATTGTAAAGTGTCTCTCACACCTTTTCACTTCAGTGGGATTTCCCTCGGAAATCCAGTCTGACCAAGGAAGCAACCTAACCAGTCGGTTATTTCAAGAAGTAGTAAAAGAGTTGGATATTACTCGTGTAACATCTTCAACATACCACCTCCAATCACAAGGCTGCTTAGAACATTTTCACCAGACGATTAAGTCCATGCTAAAGAAATATGGCCATGAGAATGATAAGGAATGGGATGAAGATATAGATTACCTCTTGTTTGCCTTACGGGAGTGCCCACAAGAATCCTTAGGCTACTCTCCATTTGAACTGTTATATGGACGCAAAGTAAGAGGTCCTTTGAAGGTTCTTAAAGATCAGCTCTACCACACTCCCAAGTCCACTGCCGGGAATCTTTCAGTATCTCGGTGCATTCAGAAATTGAGCTAAATTGTCTCTAGTACGGAAAATGGCAGAGGAAAACCTTGTAAAAACTCGTGAAAAGATGAAGTCCATCCATGATTCCAAAGCTAAACAAAGGACTTTCTCCCCAGGAGATAGAGTACTGATATTTCTTCCCATTCCTGGCCACCCTTTGAAGAGCAGATTCTCAGGTCCCTATACTATCAACCGTAAAATTTCTGATTTAAACTACATTGTGAACACCCCTGGTCGCCGTAAGAAGACTCGGTTAGTTCACATTAATCTCTCTAAGAGTTACGTGGATAGAACAGCTGCGGAGGACTATAAGCCAGTAAGATCTGAAACTCCTACACCTGTGTTTGTCCAACACTTCCCTGGGTATGGAGTCGGAGCCAGTCTTGTTAGGGTCATCTCCCAGTGAAGTAAACTATGGAGAGTCTGACGTTCCCCTCTTCCCTGGTAATTCAAAAAATAGTGAAATATTGAACTCTCTGAATTCCCACCTTTCCCACTTAACACAGTCACAAAGGGATGATATCGCGGAGCTCCCTTCATCCTACCCCTCGGTAACGTCTGACCTTCCAGGCTACTGTAACCTGCTTGAACACGATATTGTCCTCTTAGATGATGTAAAGCCCATAAGACAATCTTATCATCGTTTAACACCCCCTAAGAAAACCATAATGAGAATTGAAGTACAATTCCTAAATGCTCTCGACTCTCCAACTCTAATTCTTCCCGCTCCTTCTGGCACCTTGCCAAAAATCTTTCTAACAACTTTACCTCATCATCCTTTCCTCCTCTTTTCTACTCTGATGGTTCTGTAGCTATTTCTTCTACTGATAAAGCAGATCTCTTCGCACAGACTTTCTCCTCCAATTCCACCTTAGACGATTCCGGTGCTGTTCCTCCATCACTTCCCCCCTCTGACTTCCTCATAGCTGACATTAAAATTTCTTCAGTTGATGTATTTTCTGCCATTACTGGCCTCAGTACTAACAAGGCATATGGGCCTGATGGGGTCCCTCCTGTTGTTCTCAAAAACTGTGCTTCTGTGCTTACACCCTGCCTAGGCAAACTATTTCGCCTTTGTCTGTCAACTTGTACCTTTCCTTCTTGCTGGAAGTTTGCTCTCATTCAGCCAGTCCCAAAGAAGGGTGACCACTCCCAACCCTCCAACTATCGTCCAATTGCTTTAACGTCCTGTATTTCAAAAGTTTTCGAGTCAATTCTTAATAAAAAAATTTTAAGGCATCTTTCCTATCACAACCTTCTTTCCGATCGTCAGTATGGGTTCCGTCAGGGACGCTCCACTGGCGATCTTCTCGCCTACCTTTCAGACTCCTGGTCATCCTCCTTTCGGGACTTTGGCGAAAGCTTTGCCATTGCACTTGACATCTCAAAGGCTTTCGATCGAGTCTGGCACAAATCTTTAATTTCCAAACTGCCCTCCTACGGTTTCTATCCTTCTATCTGTACCTTCATCGCTAGCTTCCTTTCTGGTCGTTCTATAGCTGCTGTCGTAGACGGCCATCGTTCTTCTCCTAGATCTATCAACAGTGGTGTTCCTCAGGGCTCTGTCCTATCACCAACTCTCTTTCTTTTATTCATCAATGATCTTCTAAGCTGTATATCTAACCCTATCCACTCATACGCTGATGACTCCACCCTTCACCTTTCCATTCGGTTCCCGCAACGCCCATCTCGACAGTTACTTCAAGAAACAAGGGATGAGGCTATGGCACACCTAATGTCTGACTTGGCTCATATCTCTGACTGGGGTAAAAATAATATGGTTGTCTTTAATGCTTCTAAGACTCTGTTCTTACACCTATCAACCCGACAAAATCTTCCACAGGTATACCCACTAATGTTTAATAATATTCAGATTAATCCTGCATCATCCTTGAACATGCTTGGGGTTTCATTTACTCGGGACTTATCTTGGAAAGATCATATTACATCTCTTGTAAAATCTGCTTCCAAGAGATTGGGTGTGCTTAGCAGACTTCGCTCTTTCTTTACCCCTGCACAATTGTTGACTCTATACAGGGGTTTTATCCGCCCCTGTGTGGAGTACAACTCTCATGTGTGGGGAGGCTCCCCACATACAGCTCTTCTCAATAGGGTGAGTCAAAGGCTTTTCGTCTCATTAACTCTCCTCCTCTTACTGACTCCCTTCAACCTCTGTCTCTTCGCCGCACTGTTGCATCTTTATCTCTTTTCTATCGCTACTTTAATGGTCACTGCTCCTCTGAACTGTCTGCTTGCATTCCTCCACCTCTACGACGGGCGCGTAGCACCCGTCTGGCAGCAAACTCTCATCCCTTTTCTGTCCAACTCTCTAATGCAAGAGTTAACCGTTACTCCCAGTCTTTCATTCATGCAACAGGTCAGCTCTGGAACTGTCTCCCTCTGTCTGTATTTCCTCCTGCCTATGATCTCCAGTCTTTCAAACTCAGTGTGTCCAGGCATCTCAAAATGATCGGATCTTGAATTTGGCTCTCTATTGTATTTTGTTTTTCTCTTGGAGGGAACTGTTACTGCGGGCTCATGGCCTTTGGTTCCTTCTTCCTCGCATTAAAAAAAAAAAAAAAAAAAATAATAATAATCTGGCTAAACCTAGCGTCTCCCCTTGGGCTTCCTCTTGTTTACTCACCCCTAAGCCTGATGAAAACAGCCGGTTTTGCACAGATTATCGTAAGGTAAACTAGGGGACTGTCCCCGACTCATACCCTCTGCCTCTAATAGATGATCTTTTAGATGCCATAGGATCATAAAAGTACATCACCACCATAGATTTACAAAGAGTATTATCAAATAGGATTATCTGAGAGAGCTAAGCCTATATCGGCCTTTATAACACCCTTCGGCCTGTTTCAGTATAATGTAATGGCCTTCAGAATGTGTAATGCACCATCTACATTTCAGAATGGTGGTGTGAGGAAGTAAGTATGGCTGTGGCTTAGAAGAGACGTGCATATGAAGTGTGGCTGCAGAGGAAGGATGAGATGTCATATGAAAGGTATAAGGAAAAGATGAATAGAGCGAGAAGGGCTGTGCGTGATGCTAAAGTGGCAGCAGATGAGAGGTGGGGTAGGCGGCTGACAAAGAATTTTCAACAGAATAAGAAAATGTTTTGGAAGGAGGTGAAAAGGGTGCGAAAGGGAGAGTCTGGGAAGGAAGAACTAGTAAAATCAGAGGATGGAAGGATGTTAATTGAAATGGATGCAGTAAGGAAGAGATGGGCAAAGTATTTTGAAAGATTGTTAAATGTAGAGGAGGAAAGGGTGGCCGAGACTGTGGCGGATGGAAGGGTGCAAGGAATAAATGTGTTGGGAGAGTTAAATGATTCTTTGATCACGAAGGAGGAAGTGGAGAAGGCAGTAAAGGAGATGAAAACGGGGAAAGCTGCAGGTATGGATGGGTGTGTTGTGGAATGCCTGAAGGGTGGTGGAGTGACTATTCTTGACTGGTTAGTAAGATTGTTGAATGTGTGCTTTGAGAAAGGTATGGTGCCAATTGACTGGCCAAGTGCTTGTGTGGTCCCGTTGTATAAAGGCAAGGGTGATAAGTATGAATGTACTAGCTTTAAGGGTATAAGTCTGTTGAGTGTTGTAGGTAAGGTGTATGCTAGAGTGTTAATTATGAGAGTTAGAGAGGGTACAGAGGGAGTGATTGGTGATGAGCAGTGTGGCTTTAGGAGAGGGAGGGGATACGTTGATCGGGTGTTTGCTGTGAGACAAGTGTGTGAAAAGTATTTAGCGAAAGGCAAGGATGTGTTTTGGGCATTTATGGATTTAGAGAAAGCGTATGATAGAATTGATAGGGAGGCTTTGTGGACTATTTTAAGATTGTATGGACTTGATGGTAGGTTACTAAAAGAGGTGAAAAGTTTTTATGTAAATAATAGAGCGTGTGTAAGAGTGGGAAATGCTGTGAGTGATTGGTTTCCCGTGAGAATGGGGCTGTGACAAGGATGTGTGATGTCGCCTTGGTTGTTTAATATTTACATGGATGGTGTTGTAAGGGAGGTGAATGCAGGAGTTTTAGGTGGAGGTCTGAGTCTGGTGAATGTTGATGGTGGAGAGTGGAATCTGAAGCAGCTGCTGTTTGCAAATGATACTGCACTGGTGACTGATTCAGAGGAGAGATTGAGACAGTTGGTAGAGGAGTTTGGAAGGGTGTGTGAAAGGAGGAAATTGAAAATAAATGAGAATAAGAGTAAAGTGATGAAGTGTACGAGGTTGATAGATGGTAGGGGGATGAATATAGTTTTGAATGGTGAGTTACTTGAGGAGGTAGATTGTTTTAAATATCTAGGGTCACATGTTGCTGTGGATAGAAGAATAGATGCAGAAGTGAAGTTTAGAATAAATGAAGTAGGAAAGGTGCTGGGAGGAATGAAAAAAGTGTTTAAATGTCGTTCGCTTAGAATGGATGTAAAGAGAAGGCTGTATGAGGGTGTTGTGGTACCGACTGCATTATATGGGGCTGAAACATGGAATATGGGTGTAGCAGAGACGAAAAGTTTGAATGTAATGGAGATGAGGTGTCTGAGGAGTATGTGTGGAGTGAAGCGTATGGATCGGGTGCGAAATAAGTGAAGTGCGAAGGAGAACTGGAGTTGTTCGGGAGATGGCTGGTAGAGTTGAGCAGAGGGTGTTGCGATGGTTTGGGCATATGGAGAGAATGGATAATGAGCGATTGGTGAAAAAGATAACTAAATCTGATGTGAGAGGTGTAAGGCTGAGAGGAAGACCACGAATAGGATGGATGGACAGTGTGAAGAGAGCGTTGGATGCGAGAGGGATGTCTGTTGAGCAAGGAAGAGTGGCTGTGCGTGACAGAAATAAATGGAGAGAAATTGTGAATGAATGAGTGATGACGCAGCCCTGAGGGGATATTCTCCCGCATTTGGTCTGATCAGCTAGTCAGGTCAGGTGCGGGTAAGGGGATGGGTCTGTTATGATGTGGCAGGGGTAAACCGGTTCTGCTGTCGGGCCCTGCTGCGAATGTCACTGATTGCATTGCGCAGTTGACCCTTGTGCGGTGTGGTGCGGTGAGGATCTGTCCGTTCTCCCCTTTGGGGCTAAGATGCGAATGAATGTGTTTGAATGGATGAGTAAATGGTGAGTGTGTTGTCCTGTCTCGGCTACCTCCCTTTCCTTTGGGGAAGCAGCCTAGGTATATAGATAGATAGATAGAATAGACATTTCAGAGGGCTATATATGCTACTATCCAAGACCTGTTTGTAACCTTTTTGTAGATATTATATAGTATGTAAATATAGTATGTAAATATATTATGTAAGTAGTTGTAAGTAGGGCGTCAACGCCCAGTGTTATGTCTAGGATGAGCGGATTATTGTGTCTACCTTGAGTGATTCATGCCTCTGTGATCGGGACCACCGCCCTAGCCGGCAATCATTAGCTGTCTATACGGGTCTGGGGAAGGACATGGAGTTGTCTGGTATTGCTGTATATTGATTCAAGACGGTGTTTAATATATTGTCAGAAAACTACTACAAGACTTTGCCTTCACCTGCAAGTGACGGAAAGGGGGACATTGACAGCCTTAACATTTGGTGGAAAGCGAGTGGGATAATAGTGAATTATGTCTTCTGTGTTGGTTTAGCTGTGTCTGTCTTCCCACGCTACTGTCGCTGCTGTTCTTCTCACGACGACACAGCCTATCTCCACCCTAGCCTCCAGCCCTGTTTGCAGTCTTGGTGTGGAATCGTTCTGGCAGTTTTGATGTAATTTTGGGAATTTCCTTCACATAACGCCCCACCTATCACCACAACCAGTGAACCACGTAAGGCTCCTGCTCCTATCAACCTACAACCTGCCTTTGTCTGCATGTGTTCCTGTCCAGCCTGCTGTAACAGTTGGTTTCAGTCCCCGCAAACTCCATCCCAGACCCCACTCCAGGAAGCAGCCCCCAACCGCCGCCCGACGCCGTTACGTCATCGTTTTCCCCACCCACCACACACACACCGACGTCACCCAGGGATCGTGGCCAGTCACACAGAGCTACGTCACTGTCTCCTGTACTTATCAGCTTTTCGTTCTGCCCAGTGGAGAGCCGCACTCAGTGACGTCAGACACTTCCACCCAATCACGAGAAGAGAGCCTCGCTTTTCTTCAGCCTTAGGACAGACCGCATCTCGCTACAAAGTATTTCCTACCTGCATTTTCATGCAATTCCTCATTCCATCACATTGATTAATCCCTTTCTACAGAGAAGCCAAGCTGTCTCTATAGAGTGTGATATTTTCACCATTTACTCTCATCCATTCATTGCATTTTTGTCCCTCATTTTTCGTTGTCGGAATTTTTCGTTCACTCGCTCCTACTTCATCCCATTTTCTCCCACTCATACTCGGCTGTAAATAACTCGTTCATTTTCACTCATATTCATTGTATATAAATCATTTCTTCAGATTAAATATTTTTATTTATTTATTCTCATTTATTCATCCATTTGTTCATTTAGTTTTATTTGCTTAATTCCTACTCTGTTAATGTCCTTTTTTAAAAGGGTAGATCTCTCGCCTGTTGAACCTGACGGTAACACAGATAACGCTGTATGTAGTGATAATGTAAATCTTCAAGGTGGCAGATCTTATACCCGACCAACCGTAAGTTCCCTACCTGTTTCTGCTACACCTGTTACTCCTACCCTAAATCCTGATATATTAACTCCAGATACTCTATCATCTTCTCCAACTGATTCTTCTGAAACCACTCTGTCTTCTCCACAGCCTTTATCCCTCCCTACTACTACACATACACACACACCACTACTGCCACTACACTTCCTTCCCACACAGTCTCAGTTCACTACCGTGCCTACTTCCTCACCTTCGCGGTCTCACCCTCTTCTTACGATGGCGACTAAGAACCCTCCACCTCCCCAATCCATATATTTAGATGATGTGAATAGACCCAAATTTACAGGAGAGGATAGTACTGTTTCGATTTACGATTTCCTCAGAGTGGTCAAAAACGACCTTCAGAATCGCCAGATTGTAACTGAACCCTTGAAAGTTTCATATTTTCAGTCGACTCCATCATGGCAGATCATTAATAAGAGCCGCTATTCGTGCGGGGCACTTCGAAGATTGTCAAACGTTTGACACGTTTAGCAAACGGCTTATTCAATACTGTTGCCAACATTACAATTCTGCATCCCTTATAGGATTAACTAATCTCCTCAAGCAAATGCAGGAAGACGAGCGCTCGGAAAGGAGAAATGTAACCTAACAGTAGAAGATCCGCCGGTGTGTGAAAATAAGGTAACAGAAAATCAACTCCCCATTCGTCAGGTAGGACCTATAATATCTTCAGGCTTAGTCATTCTAGGATGGAGCGAAGGGGTACAAGGCTCTTTCTTTATTGACAGCGGATCTATGGTAAATCTAATCTCTGATACCTCTTTAAACAACATTAGGAAAATAACTTCGAGTTGGGCTCCTCGGACCACCTGACATTCGCCTATGTGGTGTGGATGGCTCAGAATTTCAAGTCGAAGGAAAGATCACACTAGAAGTACAATTTGAGAAAGCCTTAAGACGTTTTGACGTAGAGTTTCATGTCACTAACGATCTTGAGTATCCAGCGGACACTCTCATTGGCTTTTCGACAATGGCCCAAGAAGCCATTGCTCTCCTCCCTGCTTCTCGTTGTGTACATGTCAATGGTTTCCCAATATCTAGTATGGAATATCCACGTCCGCTACTTTCCCAGACCGACTCTGTTATTAAGTCTCGCATGATTCTAACAGTAGTCAAGAGTAACCAAATACACACGCCGTTACCTGAACAGGCAGGTACACTACCATCTAGTATACATCCTCTGAGCATTCAATTATAGATTGTATCAACCCCTCTGACAGTGGCATACTCGCCGACTCAGACACGTCTCATTTAACTACCTCAGATAGTGTGATTGACGTTTTACAATACGCAGAGATAAGACTTGCAGTAACATATCAGTGCACAATTTTGTTACCGCACAAGTTTACCAAAGTCTCTGTTCGTGTTGTGGGTGCGAAAGCAGGAGTGGATGAGCTAACCTTAACTGAGACGTGTTGTATGAATGGCTTTGCTTACGAGTCAGCGTTGTGTACGGTGCTGGAGGATGGATTATGCTACTTGTATATTGCAAACCCAACAAACTCCGCTTACACCTTACGAACGAGAACTCTGACTGGCGATTTCTTGGTATACTCAGCGGCCGTACGTGTGTGCCAGGATTTCCCATACCCTGTTGCTGATGTGTGCTCAGTTGCTCAGTCCACCAATATTCCATCTAATCTTGAATCTCTTGTGAAACAAAGTGATTTCCCGGAACACAGACATCAATTAATTAGTCTCTTGCGAGGCTAGCGCGAAGTAGTAGCCCTACCCGGTGAGAATATGGGCAAGACAAATTTAGTAAAGTATAATATTACATTACAGCCAGGTGCTCAGCCAGTATATATATCTGCCTACCGTTTACCACATAGCCAAGAGACTTTGATGCATGGTCGTGGAGTGTGCAGACGTGTTTCTCTGGCTCTCCTCTAGCTGCAGGGTTGCCTCACCGGCTTTAGCTTTGTTTTCTCCGCCACTAGGGCGTTTTTCAATAAAGTTAGGTTAGCTAGTACTAATTCTCCTCCCAGCCCTTTAGAGATATAGTAAGTGTCTATATCTGTTTCCTGAGATTGCCTTTGCTTACTCACCTCTGGAGTGTACCCCCCACTGATCGCTCTGGGGTGTGAGTTATACACGGGCGCGTCCTCCCGAGAGTGGTTTGAGAGGGTAATCTCAGACTAGGTGTGTCTTTCCCAGGTACCTTGTCCCTTGCTTGTTTTTCTCCTTCTTCCCACTTCCCCCGTGAGGGGGAAGTGGCTGCTATGACGGACGCCCCTGCTGCCTCCCCTTCAGGGGGGAGGTGGTCTGACGAATGTAACGACCGGACTGACCACCCCCAGACTGACGGACGCCAAACTCGTGCCCCACTTGACGTTCCTGTTGACAATGCCACGTTCGTCATTATCCATGCTCTAGGTTCGACTCCCTGTCCAGTCTCAATCCCTTCCTTATCAAGAAGGTGATTGACCACTGTGCAGGAGAAGTCGAACAAGTGAAAAAACTTGCTAACGGAGATCTCCTGGTAAAAACTGTTAACTCGTCACAAGTGAGAGATTTGCTGAAACTGCGTAAATTCCACTGTTACGATGTCGAAGCCAAAATCCCAGTCTCCATGAATTCTTGCAAGGGTGTTGTCACTTGCAGGGATCTCATGGTGATGAGCGAGGACGAAATCGTACAAGAATTGGCGCAGCAAGATGTAATTGAAGCTAAATTCATAACTCGTTATTCGGAAGGCATAAGGACGAAGACGGCAACTATTATCTTGACATTTGCCAAAATTTCTCTTCCTAGTCAAGTCAAAGTTGGTTATGAAATCATTCACGTTCGACCATACATCCCTAACCCTTTCCGTTGTTTGAAATGCCAGTTGTATGGGCATGGTTCGAAGACTTGTCGGGCTTCCCAGCCAGTGTGTGGCAAGTGTGCAAGCCAGGGTCATGATGCGGAACATTGTACATCTGAGACGGTCTGTTGCTTTCACTGCAAGGGCGCTCACTCCACTTCCTCTAGGGATTGTCCCAAGTGGAAGGAGGAGAAGGAAGTCTGCACAGTGAAGGCAACTGAGGGCATTTCCTATTACGAAGCTAGGAAAAAGGTGAAGGAGTTGCATGCAACTCCCACGCCGAATAGGTCCTATGCTTCGGCGGTAATGTCCCGTCCTGTGATGTGCTCTGTAGAGACCCAGACTGACCCTGTCTTTCTCCCTCCTGCCACTCACAGTACATCTCCATCTCGACCTCCTGTCCGTTCCAACTCTCTCACTGACATCCCTAAGGCATCAACTTACTCTCAGGCTGCTGCTGCCTCTTCATCGGTACGGCCTAAAACGAAGCCTGACAAGTCTAGTAAAAGTAACATGACCACCCTCACGAAACAGTCACGTCCTCATGTCCTTCCGGTTCCTACTCCAGCGAGGGAGAGAAAGGTTAGCTCTTCCTCAGGGGAGGCTGGGAACCTAGTTATTGATGACAATATGGAGGTTTCCATTAACAAGCATCGGGATAGGTCCCCCGGTAGTCGCTCGCCTGCCGGCGGGAGACAAAAAAAGACAAAGCACACTGGCCCCCAACGAAAATCTTAAACCGTCGCTTTCACTGTATTACAGTGGAATTGTAGAGGTATTGGGAATAAGTTACACAATATAGCAATCTTGCTTTCTATACACAGGCCAGACGTTGTTTGTTTACAGGAGACGCGCCTGGAGGATCACCCTGATCCTCCACAGTTCAGACACTATCACTCGTATAGAAGATATGAAGGTCACGGAGTTGCCATATACACACATAAATCACACCCACAAACGGAAGTGATTCTAAATTCTACTCTGGAAGCTGTCGCGTGCAGAGTAAAATTTAATAACACGTATCTGTCTATTTGCTCTCTGTACTGTCCTCCACATGGCCCCATTGATAGTGATGCTTTAAATTCACTAGTTGAACATCTCCCTGGGAATAAGTTGGTGTTGGGCGATTTTAACGCCCATCACTATCAATGGGGTAGCTTGAGGATCGATGGTCGTGGGGAGCAAGTAGCCGACCTAATACTACAGTCCAACCTCTGTCTTCTGAACGATGGTAGAGCGACTCGTGTAGATGATCGTACTGGTAACTTTTCGGCCATTGACTTATCTTTGGCCTCCCCTGGTATACATCAAGATCTCTCATGGGACCCTTACGACGACTCCTTGGGAAGTGATCATTTACCCATCTGTCTTTCTTATACACGCGACATCATTTCGGACCCTCCACCTCCAAAATTTAACTATAAGAAAGCAGATTGGGATCCTTCTCAAGGATCGCCAATTTAGATATATCTAGGAGACCATAGATGTTAAGGTCGAAAATATAACTACTTCCATATTACACGCAGCTGAGGCTGCTATTCCCAAGACTTCTACAGTTCATGCGAAGCATAGAGCACATTGGTGGACGCCGGATTGCCGACAAGCATTAAGAAAACGCAATAGGAGATACAGGATTTTTGATAGTCAGCCCACTGAGAAAAATTTTATTGCATACAAACAGGCACGGGCTGAGGCAAGGAGAATAATAAGAAGGGCCAAACGTGACTCCTGGCGGTCCTTTGTGTCCACGGTGACTCGTACGACACCATTACGTAAAGTCTGGTCCACCATAAGAATATTAAATAATAAAGGCCCATATTTCCCCATTACCACCTTGCAAATAAATAATAACATCTATGACGAGCCCGTGGACGTTGCTAACATCCTCGCCAGGAGTTTTTCTCATGTAAGTAGCTCGGCCAATTATGACCCGCGTTTCCAACATCATAAACGCACGGCTGAGCTACAGATATTAGACTTTGCCACAGAGGACGTAAACTCCCCGTACAACCAAGAGTTTACGCTAGATGAACTGCTCCTTGCCCTTAAATCCTGTAAAGACACCAGCCCTGGACCAGACACCATCACGTACGGTATGATCCAGCATCTTAATCAGGACAACCTGATTAAGATGTTAGCATTGTACAATGAGATTTGGGCGTCTCGAACGTTCCCAAACTCATGGCACTTTGCGCACGTCATACCGATACCCAAAGAGGCTGGTCGTCTTATGAATCCCACTTCATTTCGTCCTATTGTGTTGACTTCTTGTCTATGTAAGGTCATGGAACGAATGGTTAACAATAGGCTTCTTTTTGTTTTAGAGTCGAAGAACTTGTTAAATGATCAACAATGTGGCTTCCGTAAATACAGAAGTTCACTAGATCATTTAATGAATTTGGAGCATTGTATTGCAGAGGCATTTGCCAATAAAGAATTCATGATAGGGGTGTTCCTGGACATCCATAAAGCCTATGACATGACCTGGCGACACGGTGTACTAATGAAGCTCTATGCTTATGGTTTAAGAGGAAATTTGCCTGTTTTTATTTCAAATTTCTTAGGGGACAGAACTTTCTCTGTCAAATTGCCCCGTAACGTAACATCGGATATATTTATCCAGGAAAACGGGGTGCCACAGGGAAGTGTGCTTAGTCCTACTTTATTTAGTATTATGATCAATGATATTCTGTCATCAGCTCCCATCCCGAGGAATCTTAAATACTCACTCTACGCTGACGATTGTGCAATATGGCACTCTTCCCGTAATGCACAATTTTCGGCTGGGCGGATTCAAGCAGCCCTTGACTCCGTCCACCAATGGGCCTTGCAGTGGGGATTTAAGTTTTCCGTGCGTAAGTGTCCCGCTATAGTTTTCACTAATCGTAACGTACCTAATTTGTGCTTAACTTTGGATAATCAGGCGGTACCTTTTCAAAATTCTGTAAAATTTTTAGGAATACATTTTGATCGTAGAATGAATTTTAAACTTCACGTTAATACTTTGCTTGCTCGTTGTGATAAACCGTTAAATGTCCTCAAGTACCTAGCGGGTACTACCTGGGGTGCCGACAGAAAATCTTTATTAATGGTGTATAAGTCCCTTATTCGATCGAAGCTAGACTATGGCGCACAGGTGTATAGCTCGGCATCCGATGCCACTCTGAAAGGATTGGATGTGTTGCAGAATAAATGTTTGCGAATGTGTCTTGGAGCTGTCCGGTGTACCCGTGTAGCTCGTATGGAAGTGGAGGCGAATGTGCCTCCCCTCCGTATTCGCCGTGACCACCTGGCCTTGTCCTATGGTGTAAGGACATTTAGGAAATGTAATATCGGCAATGTGGCCTGTACCCCCCTGCGTCAATACCACCACCTTCTGCGGGGGGTGCGTCGGCCACTTGCCGCTCGCCTCCACTTACTGACTCGGGAGCTTGATGTGGACCCCAGTGACTGTGACAAGTTGGTGCTTAAAAATATAGCGCCTTGGGAGCCACCCGGCTTTACAGTCGATGTCACATGGCTCCCAGCACCAAAGGCCAAGGCGCCGGAGGCGGAGGTCCACCACTTGTTTCGTAAGATCATTGTTCGTCACTTGGGGTCCCATCAATTGTACACCGACGGCTCCAAGTCGAGTGAATGTGTGGGTGCAAGTGTGTGGTCGACTGAATGTGCCCTCAGGTATCGGTTGCCGACTCATACATCTGTGTTTACTTCAGAACTTTTTGCTATTGACAAAGCCATAGACTATGCTCTCTCAATTCTAGACATGACTCATTTGTCATATTTTCAGATTCAAAATCAGCCCTTCAGGCAATTGCATCTTGTACTACGGACTCTCACGAGATCCAGGGCCGCATCGTTAATAAGTTGCATTCATGCAACAAGTCATTCACGCTGATCTGGGTGCCTGGTCATTGTCGTATCTACGGCAATGAGCAGGCTACTTACTTGCAAAGTCGGCTGTAGAGCTCGAGGAGACTTGGGACGTTCCTCGTGATCTGCGGTCGAGTCTCTCTCTCGGAAAGAAATCAATAAATCTTCTGTGGCAAGGTCAGTGGACCAGACTAAATATTCCAACTTGTAAGCCGTACCTAGGCGACTGGGACACTGCCAACCGTCCCAGTCGCCTAGAAGAAAAAGTGTTGGCACGGTTACGGCTCAATGCCACCGTTTTAACCCACATAAAACCATATATGGAAAGACGCTTCCCACCGCACTGTGACATCTGTGATGCGGTGTTATCTATCAGTCATATCATCCTGCGCTGTCGGCGATTTATTCGTGAACGTGCTTCACTTATTAATTACTGCGGTGCAGCAGACGTCCCTTTCACCCTTTCCACCATCCTGGGTGATGGGGACATTGTTATGACTGATAAATTGATGGCTTTCTTGAGAGAGACCGGACTGATCAGAGTGATGTGACTTTTTTACTGTGTGGTTATGGTTTTTATCAACGGTAAATATGTATATATTGTAATATTAATTAGGGTTGACAGTTGACATATTTTAAATAGTTCCTCCTCCCACTGATCTATTTCTAATATAGATGTCCCCTACATTAAGCCAAGTTCCTCGCCTGACAGTCACCAGCTGATGAGTGCAAGTGTGCAATATAGGAAGGTATTGGGCACTTGCAGTCGATGGTGGTCTGCTGGGCGAGGTTCTTCACTTTTTGTACAAATTATGTAAATACATTATATTATCTTGCTTAAGTTATTCTAATTAGGGCCGACAGCTGACGTATATGGAAATGTTCCTGACTCGTCTGGTTCCCTTTCATATATTGATGTCCTCTATATTAGGTTGTGCCTCGACTGACAGTCACCAGGTGATGAGTGCAGGTATGTCATGTAGAAAGGCATTACATATCTGCAGTCGATGGTGTTCTCTTGGTCGAGGCTTTTTGAATATTAGTGTAGGCCTAGTTATTTGTCTCTTAGGATTTAGTATAGGTTAGCGATTTGTCTGTTAGGTGGTTAGTTTTAGGGTCTTTAAATTAGGTATTTTGTTTATAAGTAATATAAGCTTAAAAATATAAAAAATAAATAAAAATAATAAAAATAAAACTACAAAAAAATAATAAAATAAAAATTATTATATATATATGTACGTGTGCATGAAAGTGTGTATGTTCATATGCATGGATGTGTGTATGTATGTATGTATGTATATATATATATGTTTGTATATATATGTATATATATGTCAATATATATACATACATATATATTTGCCTTAATGACCAGAGGCTTCGGCCTCAATGGTCGATAGGAAAAAAAAAAAAAAAAAAAAAAAAAAAAAAACATAGCCAACGTCAACAAGCCGATCGTCTTATTGAGGACATGTTGGATAATGAGGTCATTGAACACTCTGAGAGCCCGTGGAACAGCCCACTATTTCTGGTTCCAAAGAAAGTTGGCGAGTTACGACCAGTCATAGATTACAGACGCGTGAATGCACTGACTGTCCCGGACAGATTTCCAATTCCTGTACTCGCTAATTTGCTGGAATCCTTAGGCGAAAACAATTGTTTTTTCCTCCCTAGATCTTTTAAGTGGTTATTGGCAAGTCGAGATGGAAGAATCATCTCGTCCTATCACTGCCTTCAGTACTCCATCCGGTCATTACCAATTCAGTAGACTTCCATTCGGTTTGAGAAATGCACCTTCAGCATTCATGCGACTATTTCATACAATTTTCGCCGGCATGATAGGTCACTCTGTTTTTGCTTATCTAGATGATGTCATAATCGCTAGTCACTCAGTGGAGGAACACTTAGAAAAGTTAGCCGAAATGTTCACTAGACTCAAACAAGCTGGCCTAAGATCAGACTATCAAAGTGACTTTTTACGTAAGAAACTCCAATTCCTAGGACATGTTGTTGACGCTCACGGAATTCACACATCAGATGACAAGGTTAGAGCCGTGACGAATTTCCCAACTCCAGCCAACACCGACGCTGTACAGTTTCCTCGGTCTCGGTGGGTATTATAGAAGGTTCATAAAAGGGTACGCCAAGATAGCTGCCCCGTTAACAAAATTGCTAAAGAAGGATGCGTCTTTTGTGTGGGCTGATGAACAGGCAACCGCATTCACAACACTGAAAACTGCTCTAGCACAATCACCAGTTTTGGCATTCCCTGATTATTCTAAACCATCGGCCATACCACGTTGAGTACACCGCTTCCCGTGCGATCAGCGAAATTAAGCAACGTTGGGTCTGGTTAGTACTTGGATGGGTGACCGCCTGGGAACACCAGATGCTGTTGGCTCGTTCTCCCTACGTGTCAAGTGGGGTTGGTGGAGGATTAGTGCCCCTCCCTGTAAAACAATTAACTCTAAGCCCTTTGGCACCCCGTTTGGGATACATGGCGTCTGGCAATGAATGAATGAAAAATTTCTTCTCTGTACTGATGCTTCCGGAGTAGGCCTAGGTGCCGTTCTCATGCAATTTGACTCTGAAGGAGAGAAACTTGTCATTGCCTATGCTAGCCGTGTGTTAAACTCCGCGGAAAAGAATTGCAGTGTAACTCTCTGGGAAGCCCTTGCCGTGGTCTGGTCCCTAAAACATTTCCGCGACATCATCTGCGGATATCCTGTTCACATCCAAACGAACCATCTTCTCTTATGTGACTTGTTTCGGGGACGTAACCTTACCGGTCGACTTGCACGTTGGGCAGTCACTGTGACTGACTATAATCCGACATTTGGATACTTTCCTGGAAAATCCAATGTCGTAGCCGATGCCCTCTCGCGGCATGTTGCCACAGTCTCAACCGGTTGCAACGTAAACGTAGCGTTCAATTATGACACACTACATAGGTTCCAGCGTGAGGACCCCGTATGGTCACAGGTCATATATTTCCTAGAGTCAGGCGATGATTCTTCTCTGCCAAAGTTACCAGTCCCTGTATCTGATTTCTTCCTCAACAATGAATTGCCCTATAAAAACTTGGTACTGAAAGGTAACAACGTACCTCATCGCGAAGTTAAGCAACTAGTCATTCCAGCAGACTTAATTCCTGCTGCCGTCCATTAAATCCACGACACCCCTCGTGCATCACACCCTGGCAAAGACAGAAGCTTACGACAAGCACGTCTGTCATATTATTGGCCCACTATGCGAAAGGATATAGAAGCGCACTGCGATGCATGTTTATCATGTGCCTGTCACAAGGGGACAACCAGTCAACCTGCTCCTATATTGCAGTACCCAGTACCATATGAACCTTGGCAAACTGTCTCTCTCTATCTTCTGAAGCTGCCTCGTACAGAATCTGGCTTCATTTATCTGTTAGTGGCAGTCTATCATTTCTCTAGATTTGTTATCTTGGTTCCATTGCGTGAAAAGTCTGCTAACGCAGTACCACATGCCTTTATTAATTCAGTTATTTGCCCTTTCACAACACCAGAAGTAATTTTAACTGATAACTGGTCAGAGATCAATAATTCAGTTCTGGCAGAAGTTTGTCTTCGATACGGAATCAAGAAATGCAATATAGTGGCCCATCATCCAGCCTCGAATGGCCTAGTAGAGCCCCAGAATAGAAAGATATTGGAGAGTCTGCGTCACATAGTGGCGGAGATCAGACTTCCACCTGGGATGAGTGAATTCCGCAGGTAGCTACTTCAATTAATTCATCCATCAATAAGTCAATTGGAGAAACACCATTCTTCATCATATATGGCTTTGACAAAAGAGTACCTTATTCACTGTCTCAATCCAAACCTGATCAGATCTACGACTACGATAACTATGTGCGAGTAAACCTATCCAACTTCCAGAAAATTCATAAATATGTTAAGGATAATCTGGCCCTTACAAATGAGGAGATGGTACGTAACCAACATGCTGCTGCCACAGATGTTACCATCCAAGTAGGTGACTTAGTTTTTGCCCTAGATCATGACAGAGAATCAAAAGTAAACAGTAAATTCTGGGGTCCCTTCCGTGTCTTATCTCGTAAAGGTAATAAATTCGAATTAAGAGATCTGCACAAGGCAGAGACGACATGGGTGCATGCAGATCATCTCAAACGTGCATCAAAACGCAGTCTTGGAGGAACCACTAAGAGAGACCACATCCCCACAACAAATTCCTACTCGGCCTTCTTCTTCTTCTCTAAACCTTCCTTCTGACATTACTATTCAGCCTTCCCCTACTGTTAATGACTATCGTGCCAAATTGCGTTCTGCCACTAAGTCTTTCATAACGTTATCATCTCATTCTGTCGTTAACATCTGTATCAACATCACCTCTAAGATCACTTCATTTTATAGGAAAGATGCTGTGAGTCTACGTGCTGACAGTGCTGACTCTGGTTGGGTCTGGATCGGGTGAGGACGATGGTGCCGTACGGCCCGGGGCCTTGGTTGGCGCAGGAGGCGAGGTAATGGTCGTCAGAGACATAATTATAGTCTCTTTGCGCTATGACCTAGAGCCGCTGGCCGCTGTGGCCATCGCCCTGCCTGACCTTGCACGTCAGCTAGACTACCTGCAGGGACTCTTGTCAGAAATTAGAAATCGACATCCCAATGACACATTTTTGTACCCACTCTACCTACTCATCTGCTGGAAATTAGATTATATTCGTTATCAGTTCAACCATCTTCAAGATTCCTTACCTCGCCAAACGCCTGTGGGTCGCTCACGAGTGAAACGTGGACTTTTTGACCTTGGAGGAGAAATCCTCAGTGGATTATTTGGTGTAGCGACTAACCGTAAACTTTCTGGTTATAAACAGGACTTAATCCAATTATCCAATGCCCTCGAATCCCAAGAAAAGGTGTTACGTGTTCAACATTTTATGCTGCAACAGATGAGTCTCCATTTACATGATGTTACTAATACTTTAAATAATTTTACGATTGTTCTTAAGCGTGAAGTATCAGACTAATATTATTTCAGAGTTGATATATGTTAAATTACATGATAATTTGCAGGTTTCTCTGGACTCTCTAGTCTCCCAAGTTACTAGCGTAATTCGTATTTTAGTCAATGCTGTTGATAGTCGTGTGACCCTAGATTTAGTATCTCTCTCTAACCTTCGTTCTACCTTGGAATGGGCTCGCTCAACATTCGGCTTGTTTCCTATGATTCCATTTTCCTCTTTAGAACACTACTACCCAATACTAGAAGCCACATTCCTTACTAAAGATCTAATTGTTCATATTCCTCTTCGTTCCTCCATCATACTCTATCTCTTTCACATCATTCCTTTTCCCTTCTGGTACAATAACTCCCTAGTACAAGCCTCTGTCTCTTCAGAGCACTTTCTTCTCACCCATGATCATCTCTATATTGCCTTCCTTTCCTCAAGTGACCTCGGTAGATGTGCCCTTCTCACACCCAACTCTCGTGTTTGTGCTGCGTACCTCCTAACAATTTTTCCTGACAGCGTTGCTCCTTGCGAATCTCTTAGTCCGTAACTTCTCAGTACAACCTGTCTGTACCTTTGTTCCGGTTCCCAAAAGCCAGGTGCACCATGCTCGTCTACATCACATCCGCTACTTCTTCTTTAGTGTCTCAACTCCCGTCAGTTTTATTTGTCCAGGGACCCCTGTCCTTTCACTATCCGCAGTTGGTTTATATAAGGCCCCTGAGTTACTGTACAGTAAAGTCTGAGTCCACAATAGCCCATGCCACACATTATCACTTCGCACTCCGCTCCCACAAGTATGACATCTTCAAACCTATTAATACTGTAATGCTAGGTGTAAATAGGCTCGACATCTCGTTCCTAAAACGCCTAACGTGGAGCGGGGTCCTCTTTCGAGACCGGAGCTTAGTGCAATAAAGAGAGGCAGAACACAAAAACTCTAGGCAATAACCTTTACACGTATATTACCACAATCGGACACAGGACAAATAAGCAGATATTACAACATAATACATAGCAATATAAAACCCTTATCTAGGACATGTGTATCTCGCAGGATACTTGCTTATCTGAAGTTAATGCCAACCAGTCAAACCTACTGTATTCAGGGTACAGTGAACATAGGCGTGCGCGTGAGGCGCGGGGAGTGAGTCTCACAAAGGGGGGGAGAAAAGGGGGGGGGTGCGGGGAGTGACTTGTGACGGCTAGGAGGGAGTTATGGTAATAATGGAGAGAGGCAAGGATTAACAAGGAGGATTACACGTTTTCCAATAGCAAAGGGACTTTGGTAATTGATTCTATTCTTGGTTTACACTTGAACTAGATACTGGGACGAGGGAATGTCGTACAGGATTTACGGGTAGCGGGAGTGGGGGAATATCACTAACACTTTCTCGTATTACTGCTTTAGAGCTCACAGCAGTAGGGGTGTATACTACGGAGGAATTTCCAGGCAGCATAGTCTTACTAAATGTATATAAGGGACGTCACTCATAAATATAGTTCATCAGATCTTGGTTCGCACACTCGTCCTTTCTCCTCTCACTGTGATCTTACTTGCCCCGATATCCACTATATTAAGTCACTGCACGATACTACACTAGGCAAAGTCACACTTAACCTAAATCACTTGCACTGTTTCTGGGCAGCATCACACGTACTGTATTCATCGTGGGGGGGCAGGGGCGGGAACTACGCCGTCGGCAATCCTGCCGGGCTAGGGGCACCGCCAAGGGGAGGCGTGTCAAGAGGGCACGGGACAGCTCGTAGGGGCGTCCTCTCGCGTCCTGAGCTACCCGTGGCTTCCGGGCTGGGCTCGGGGGTATGGCTCTCGGGACTGGGGTCGAATAGCTTCAGGAACCTCTGGTGAAAGTCTCGGCCGGAGGTGGGAGCCTTGAGTCGTCGTGGGGGCGTATGAAGATCGCGCCCGGGTGTCCTGGGGAGGATCGGGAGAGACTGCGGACTGCGGTTTCCAGCGTCTAGGGGCGCCGACAGGGGAGGGCTGCGGCATCGGCTTACGCTGGGGCCCGTCCGGTGCGTCTGTTCCAGAGCCAGGCGTAGGGAGCAGAGGCCAGGAGAGGCTGTGAGGCCTGTCTGGGCCACTCTGGTACGGGAGGCCTGGGTTCTTGTCTCCTGCCGGGATGACGTCTCTCTCCTTGCCTCCTTCAGTGCACCTTCGGAGCGACAGTGGGCCGTCTCACGAGAACGGGAGCGACAATAGGCCGTCTCTACCAGGGCACCTTCGGAGCGACAATAGGCCGTCTCACGAGGAGGGGAACGACAATAGGCTGTCTCTACCGGGACACTTTTGGAGCGACAATAGGCCGTCTCACGAGGAGGGGAACGACAATAGGCCGTCTCTACCGGGACACTTTTGGAACGACAATAGGCTGTCTCACGAGGGCAGGAGCGACAATAGGCCGTCTCTACCAGGACACTTTCGGAGGGACAATAGGCCGTCTCACGAGGGTGAGAGCAACAATAGGCCGTCTCACAAGGAGGGGCGCCGTCTGGAGTGCCTAGAACAACTCCATCCCTAGCTGGTTCAACAATCTCACTCCGTGAAGGTAGTGTCCTTCTCCTACGACGGCGACGGTGTGGTAGCTGCGTGACATAGGGGCCCATGGCCCGGGCTGACATATGCCATTGTTGCTGGGGGTTGTTCCGACTGGTGGTGGCTACCCCGTGGGGTCCGTGTGGGGGTGTCGGCACGTTCCCGGGCATACTGGGCTGTATCTTGCTTGCCCCGTTGTCGCGGGCACTATGGTATTCTTCTGTTTCCATTTTGGGGGCACTGCTTTGTAAGTCACTCATTTTACCACTCTCCCCCTGTAAAAAGTCACGTCCTTGTGGCTGGAGATGGAATGCTTGAGTGTCGTAGGTGGTGTACACGGGCTGGAGGTGTTGCAGCATGGTTTGCCAGGCGACGGTGTAGGGGTTTTCTTCCTACTCCGGGTCGCAGGTGAGGAAGAGTGTGGAGGCACTGGTGGTAGACTGGAGGAGGGTTAGCAGGTGGTGTGGCCTGCGGAGTCTGTGGTTCCTGCCAAGGGTAGGCGCCCATACAGCCCGCTTCACTTTCATCTTGCTTGGTGTGGCTGTCGATGTGGTCGGAAACTGAATGCTGGATACAGAGGGTAAGGGCTGGATTTTGTGCCGTGGTAATGTGGCGTTGAGTCTCTGGGGAGTACAGGTAGAGGGGATTTGGGCCTGATGTAGCTTGATGGTGTGAAGTCGTGGGGAGGTGGGTGGTGTAGGAATGTGTGTGTATCGGGCAGGCGGGCGTGAGAGGTGGCCCGAGTGGGTGGTGGTGGTCTTGAGGGTCGGGGTGGGAGGGGAAGTGGGTGTATGGGGTGGGCGGGTTGTTTCACGTGTTGTGGGCATGGTGGGGCGTGGAGTGGGTGGGGGAGGGGTGGTGGTAGTGGGTTGTGGTGAGGGTGTGGTGGCGTGGGCGGAAGAGGTGGGAGTGGGCGTTGAGGGGGGGGGCAATGGAGGGAGGGGTGAGGGTGAGCAAGGGGTGGTGGGGGTGGCGTCAGGTGAGGTGCTGGGGGTGGTGGCGTCAGGTGAGGTGCTGGGAGTGGTGGCAGCCAGGGAGGCGGAGGTGGTAGGGGGGGTGGAGTGAGAGGGTGAGGAGGAAACTTAGCACTCTTATGAGAATGTAGAGGGTGGTGCAGGGGCTGGGGGTGTGGGGCCAGGTCAGGGGAGGTGGGCGTGCGGAAAGGCCGCACGTGGCTGTTGGGGAGGGTACGGGGAGTGCTGTGGTAGTCTATGACCACCTGGTATGGGTTGGGGACGAGGATGATTGTGTGGGGCCCCGTGAAGCGAGGGGCGAGCTTGTGGAGAGTTGGGCGATGACGACTGTGTCACCCGGGTTGAAGGGGGCTGTGTCGGGTCCAAGGTCCAGATTCTTTTGTAGGTGGTGTATCCGCCCTTTTAACAGGTGTAGTGGGTCTGTAGTGGGAGCGGAAGCTGGCGGCTGTGGGTGGTGGCGTAGGGGTAATAGGAGGGGAGTATCCCCAAAGATTCTCTCATGGGGGGAAACCCCGTCTTCTCGGCCCCACTGGATAATTTTCACATGCGCCAGCCAGTCGTCGTTCTTTGTAGCCTCGATTCGGGTGCGTAGCTGATTGATAAGGGTACGATGGCTATGTTCACATACGGCATTCCCTTGAGGCCAGTATGGCGAGGAGTGGGAGATCTTGTATCCAAAAATTCTGGCTAGCTCCTCCCAGACTTTTCCGGAGAACTCGGGGGCATTATCGGAATGGATGGCTTGTGGGATGCCGAAGTAAGGGAACACGCGTCGGAGAAGGGCATCGGCGACAGTGACGGCATGATGTTCCTTAGCCGGGCAGGCTACTACGAATTTTGAATACGTGTCTACAAAAGTGATCACTTATTTATATCCAGATTTGAGGGGAAGAGGGCTTACTACGTCGATTGCCAGGAGTTGCCAGGGCTTGTGGGCGGTGATATGGCCCGATGGTCCGGCGGTCCGTTTGATATCTTTCCCAAGCGTGCAGGCGTGGCAAGTCTGGATAATTTCCTTGGCGAGGGTGGATGGATTTGGGGCCCAGTAAATGTCCTTGAACACCTGTAATAATTTTTTGGTGCCCAAGTGGATGCCGCTGTGGGCATGGAGGTGGCGCAGGGTGTCGCGTGCCGCATCGGGGGTCAAGAGGATATGACCGGACGGGGTTAGGATTTGGTCACCCTGTCGGCATAGCCTAGGGAATAGGTGGGCAGGGATCCAGGGGGGCCGTTCCTTGTGTTGCCAGAGTTGTAGGAGGTCTGGGTCTGGCTGTACCGTGTGGATGGGGAGGCGGGAGAGGGCATCTGCATTGGTGTGGAGCTTTCCGGGCCTGTATGAAATTTTGTACTGAAACTCCTCCTAGGGTGTCGCACCACCTGACGAGTTGGGCGTTATGGGAGTCCGACTGGTGTAACCACTGGAGTGATTGGTGGTCAGTGATTATCGTGACTTGGGTCCCGGAAAGATAAGTCCTAAAATATTGAAGGGCCCAGATTATGCCGAGGCATTCTCGCTTGGTGGTGGCATAATTCTTTTCGGCCGGATTCAGAGTGCGACTGGCGCAGGCAATGATGTGTTCTCTGCCAGCCTGTACCTGGGCTAAGACGGCGCCTATCGCAGTAAGCGACACATCGGTGTAGAGGCGAAAAAGGAGGGCATAGTTGGGGAAGGCTACGATGGGGGCAGAGACGAGCTTGTCTTTTAGCTGTTGAAAAGCAGCTCGCCAGTCCTCGGTCCAGAGAAAAGGTTCCCCTTTCCGTGTCAAATCGTGAAGAGGCTTGGCAATCTGTGCAAATTCCTTCACGAAGCGACGGTAATAGGATGAGAGTCCTAGGAAGGCGCTGACGCTGTGGACATCCTGTGGCGGCGGTATGTCTGCTATGGCACGGAGCTTGTCGGGATCTGGGGAATTTCCTGCTTGGGAAATAGTATGTCCCAGGAACAAGACGGTTCTAGCGGCTAGGACACATTTAGAAGGATGTAGCTTGAAGCCTGCCTGGCGAATTCTGGTGAAAACTCGACGGAGGCGCTGCAAGTGGTTGGCCCAGGTCTGGCTAAAAACAATGACGTCGTCAAGATAAGCTAAACATATTTCCCAAGTGAGGCCGCTCAAGACAGATTCCATTAGTCTGGAGAAAGTGGCAGGGGCATTGCAGAGGCAGAATGGCAGAACATTAAATTCGTAATGTTTGCCATTACTGGTGGAAAAGGCCGTCTTGCCTCGATGGTCCAGATGGACGGGGACCTGCCAGTGTCCAGACTGGAGGTCGAGGGTAGAAAACCAAGACGCCCAGTAGAGGGAGTCTAGGGAATCATCAATGTGGGGGAGGAGGGTGGCATCTTTAACCCTTTAACCGCGGGCATTGTTTTGACCCGACTGGCCCCCCCCCCCCGCGGGGGTTCCAGCCAAAATGTAAACAAACTTTAAACCTTTATAACTCTGCACAGAATAAATCTAGAGCAAAAAATAAGGTACCATTAGAAAGTATTAACCTTCGGCTTTGCAATGATGTAGGTTTCATGATTTCGTTGACTATCAGTAGATGGGCAGTGCCATTAGAAGTGAGCGATCTAAAATCACTATTTTTCGCTCGCACACAATTACCAAATGCCAACCTCATTCTGATAATAATACTCTAAACATATATGAACACTGCACATACGATAAACACCCACTCTGTGTTCACTGAGGCAGGTAAAAGGCACTGTAATTGCCCGCACTTCACTGCCACATCAGTGGTGTTGTCACTCGCACAACTGGACAGATACTGATGCTTGTTTGGTGAGGGGTGGGAGGTGGGGGCCCGGGGGGTGGGAGGAGGGAGGTGGGGGTCGGCTGGAGTGAGAGAACTTGATAGCTACTCTCCCTTGAAACAATTGGCGCGGAAAAAAACGCGCGGTATTCAAAATATTCACAAACATTCCAGAATGACACCAGCGGTTTGGTCCAGTTTTTGCAATGTCATTCTGGGATGACACCCACGGTTAAAGGGTTAATGGTGACGTCGTTCACGCAGCAGTAGTCTATGCAAAATCTCATCGTGCCCTCTTTCTTTTTTACTAGAACGATGGGGGAGAACCATAGGCTGGTGGAGGGGGAAATAACACCTGCCTCGACCATTTCGCACACCTGGTGGTCCTCCTTTCCTCTCTGTCGGGGGTTCTTATGTCGGGATGGTTGTTGTATAGGTGAGCCTGTCGTATGAATTTCATGCGACAGGTACGTGGTATGCCCTATATCTGCTGGTCCTGTCGCAAACAAATCCTGGAAATCCAGGAGGAGGTGGCGTAGGGTGTCTGACTGCTGGTCGGAGAGATGGTCAGGGATGGGGGGTAGAGGGGTGGGGAGGTGGGAGGAGGATGGGGCACAGGGCTCGGCTTCCTCCATCTCTTCGATGATAAGCCCCTTGGGGAGGGTGAGAGGGGACGGGGCAAGATCGCCAATGCGGATGGCGGCGTGGTGGGGTGGGAGGAAGGTGGGGGACACAAGGCAGGCAGAAAGGGCTCCGGAGGGGAGGAGGAGGGAGAACAAAACTGAGGGACCTGAGGGCCTGTTAAGGGGCACCCAATCCTCATGGTGGGAGGGGATGGTAACAGCGGCGGAGACGGTGGCAGGGAAAGAAGGAGCAGGAGTGGGGTGAAAAGGCACGGGAGGGGGAGGAGAGGGGGGGGGGAAAGGGGGCACTGGGGGGAGGAAGGGGGCGAATCCTCCAGCCTGGGCTGCCGTGTGCATGTGCAAACGGCCGGGGTGGAACGGGGTGGGAGGTGGAACTGAAGTTGTCGGTGGTGACAGTCGATCATAGCTACGAGTTTTTGGAGCAAGTCCAGTCCTAAATACCTGTCATAACTCCAGCAGGAGGAATAAAAAATGATGAATGGATGTTGGGTGGACACCGGCTGGTGGGTGTCGACCCGTAGGGCCCGAGTTTCCCCACGGATGGGCAGGGGGCCATCCCCCGTGTCCACAAGGTGAGTGGTAGTAGGGCGGAGTGGGCCAAACTGCGATCTGTAGCGGGAGAAATAGTGGCTGTAAAGGCAGGACCTGGCCGCTCCCGTATCGACTAGAAGTCTGGCCTTCATGCTGTTTATTTTCGTCTTGTGGTATACTGGGGGGGCGATACTTAGGGGTAATGGCCCCCACCACCGTGGGTTGGTGCGGGGGCGGGCCTAAAAAATCCAGCTGGCTAGGGCTTTCATTCTCCTGTTCCTGCTCCAGTTCTCCTGAATGGGGCTCGTCCATGGGCATCAGCTCGTCCCCTGGGGCCTCACCTTCTAAGGTGGACACTTTACGCGAACCCGGAGCTGTGATTCTGCGGCGAGCAGCTTTAAGCTGGTCCCGTATGTCATGAAGGGGGCAGCGGGAGTTGCAGGCTGTGAATTCCCATGGGTTGACAAGAATTAGGTTTGGGTTTTCTTGCGGGGCGGGGCGCCGACGGGAGGGGAGTGCCCTGAGTGGGCTAGGTGCCAGGGTCGGGCTGGTGTGAGGCAGAGGTGGACGTGGTGTGGCTGGGGGAGCCGGGGGTCGGGTGGGGAATTTCTTAACAACATTGATTTACTGTGGAGAAAGGCAGGCGGTCAGGAGCCGCCATATCAGTATATCTCTATCCATGTCTCCTGTTGGGTCATGGATAGTGAAGTGTTGCTTAACAACACTCTGGAGCACTCTGAGCAGAGTGTTAAATGTATGCTGATCCCGGGTTTCCTCATCTGCCTCCGGGTAGGCAGCAGTAACCAAGCGTCTTGCCTGTATTGGGGTATTATCTAAATCCCCGTCGAATGAAAAACTATCCAATTGGGATAGAGCCACCACTTTCCCTAATGATGGGGTGATGGCTTGTACAGTGAACTTTGTAAAGTTCTGCCAGGTGAGTTTTGGGACGATTTTCGGTGCTATGTTCGCCGCCGCTTTACCCAATAGTGGTAGTGTGACTGTAATTTTCTGTTGGTCATTTTCAAAGCCAATATCCAGTAAGAGTTTAATTATTGCCAGATATGTGTGTATATCATACTGGTCGGGGTCAAATTTGGGTAACTGAACGTGCGGTTTAGTTGCCATTTTCCCAAATATTCCTGATTACCTCTCTTTTACGCCCGGGTCAAGAACCACCGCTGGCCACCAGTGTAATGCTAGGTGTAAATAGGCTCGACTTCTCGTTCCTAAAACACCTAACGTGGAGCGGGGTCCTCTTTCGAGACCGGAGCTTAGTGCAATAAAGAGAGGCAGGACACAAAAACTCTAGGCAATAACCTTTACACGTATATTACCACAATCAGACGCAGGACAAATAAGCAGATATTACAACATAATACATAGCAATATAAAACCCTTATCTAGGACATGTGTATCTCACAGGATACTTGCTTATCTGATACTAATGCAAACCAATCAAACCTAGTGTATTCAGGGTACAGTGAATATAGGCGTGCACGTGAGGCGCGGGGAGTGAGTCTCGCAAAGGGGGGGAGAAAAGGGAGGGGTGCGGGGAGTGACTTGTGATGGCTAGGAGGGAGTTATGGCAATACTGGAAAGGGGCAAGGATTAACAATGAGGATTACACGTTTTCCAATAGCAAAGGGACTTTAGTAATTGATTCTATTCTTGGTTTACACTTGTACTAGATACTGGGACGAGGGAATGTCGTACAGGATTTACTGGTAGTGGGAGTGGGGGAATATCGCCAACACTTTCTCGTATTACTGCTTTAGAGCTCACAGCAGTAGAGGTGTATTACTACGGAGGAATTTCCAGGCAGCACAGTCTTGCTAATTATATATAAGGGATGACACTCATAAATATAGTTCATCAGATCTTGGTTCGCACACTCTTCCTTTATTCTCACTGTGATCTTACTTGCCCCGATATCCACTATATTAAGTCACTGCACGATACTACACTAGGCAAAGTCACACTTAACCTAAATCACTTGCACTGTTTCTGGGCAGCATCACATGTATTCATCGTGAGGGGGCAGGGGCGGGAACACGCCGTCGGCAATCCTGCCGGGCTAGGGGCACCGTCAAGGGGAGGTGTGCCAAGAGGGCACGGGACAGCTCGTAGGGGCGTCCTCTCGTGTCCTGGGCTACCCGTGGCTTCCGGGCTGGGCTCAGGGTATGGCCCTCGGGACTGGGGCCGAATAGCTCCAGGAACCTCTGGTGTAAGTCTCGGCCAGAGGTGGGAGCCTTACGTCGTCGTGGGGGCGTATGGAGATCCCGCCCAGGTGTCCTGGGGAGGATCGGGAGAGACTGCGGACTGCAGTCTCCAGCGTCTAGGGGCGCCGACAGGGGAGGGCTGCGGCATCGGCTTACACTGGGGCCCATCCGGTGCATCTGTTCCAGAGCCAGGCGTAGGGAGCGGAGGCCAGGGGAGGCTGTGAGGCCTGTCTGGCCCACTCTGGTACAGGAGGCCTGGGCTCTTGTCTCCTGCCGGGGTGACTTCTCGCTCCTTGCCTCCTTCCGTGCACCTTCGGAGCGACAGTGGGCCATCTCACGAGGGCGGGAGCGACAATAGGCCGTCTCTACCAGGGCACCTTCAGAGCGACAATAGGCCATCTCACGAGGAGGGGAGCGACAATAGGCTGTCTCTACCAGGACACTTTCAGAGCGACAATAGGCCGTCTCGCGAGGAGGGGAGTGACAATATGCAGTCTCACAAGGAGGGGAGCTACAATAGGCCGTCTCTATCGGGACACTTTCGGAGCGACAATAGGCTGTCTCACGAGGGGAGCAACAATAGGCCGTCTCTACCAGGACACTTTCGGAGCGACAATAGGCCGTCTCACGAGGGCGGGAGCGACAAAAGGCCGTCTCTACCGGGACACTTTCGGAGCAACAATAGGCCGCCTCACGAGGGCGGGAGCGACAATAGGCCGTCTCTACCAGGACACTTTCGGAGCGACAATAGGCCGTCTCATGAGGAGGGGCGCCGTCTGGAGTGTCTAGAACAACTCCACCCCTAGCTGGTTCAACAATCCCACTCCGTGAAGGTAGTGTCCTTCTCCTACGACGATGACGGCGTGGTGGCTGCGTGACATAGGGGTGCACGGCCCGGGCTGACATATGCCGTTGTTGCCGGGGGTTGTTCCGACTGGTGGCGGCTACCCCGTGGGGTCCGTGTGGGGGTGTCGGCACGTTCCCGGGCATACTGGGCTGTATCTTGCTTGCCCCGTTGTCGGGGGCACTATGGTATTCTTCTGTTTCCATTTCGGGGGCACTGCTTTGTAAGTCACGCATTTTAAATACTACCTTTTAACTACCAACAGACAATCTTTCTATCACATCAGAGAACCTACGTATGTTGAACTATCTAAATAATTCTGATTTTATTATGAACCAGTTCTCTTCAGCTTTTAACCGCTCCTGGTCACATCTAGCCTTTGTATTTCCTCCGGTTATCATATGTTTTCTAGGTTTTATTGCAATTGTTTGTATCATGTATTGTTGTCTCAAGCGACTGGACAAAAGGTTGCACGAGATCCGTGTAGCAACAAGGTTGGTGCGACAACCAAAAGACCTGGAAAATGGTAGTTCTGAGTAAAACTCATTTTGTGATATGTTTATGCTATTTTTCCAACATGGCCATGTACTGTAAATATATTAATCCTTTCTTACATCCAGCTTTGTGAATTATGTAGTAATATCTCATTTATTATTGTACTCCCATGTAGTCCCGGTTCACTGTATACTCGGACCACTTTCATTCTTGCCATATTATGACTTGATGGCCCACCACTGTGTCAGGAGACACACTTTTTGATGAGGGGGAAAATTGTTTGTAACCTTTTTGTAGACATTATATAGTATGTAAATATAGTATGTAAGTAGTTGTAAGTAGGATCCAAGTAGGGCGTCAACGCCCAGTGTTATGTCTAGGATGAGCGGATTATTGTCTAACTTGAGTGATTCATGCCTCTGTGATCGGGACCACCGCCCTAGCCGGCAATCGGTAACTGTCTATGCGGGTCTGGGTAAGGACATGGAGTTGTCTGGTATTGCTGTATATTGATTCAAGACGGTGTTTAATATATTGTCAGAAAACTACTACAAGACTTTGCCTTCACCTGCGAGTGACGTAAAGGGGGGCATTGACAGCTTTAACAGACCTACCAAACACCTGGGTCTACTTGGACGACTTGGTCATCACAGCTGACACCTGGGAAGAGCATGTATCCCACTTAAAAGTCCTGATGAAATTGCTGCAGGAGGTCGGCTTCACTATCAACTTGGCCAAGTCCAGCTTTGGTCGTAGAACAGTTACCTACCTAGGGCATATAGTTGGACAGGGAAAAGTTAAACCAAAAGAGGCCAACATTGCAGTTGTCTTAAATTTCCCTCTGCCTACCTCCAGGAAGGCAGTCATGCGTTTCCTGGGGATGGCAGGATTTTATAGAAGATTTTGCCCTAACTTTTCTTCCATAGCTGCTCCTTTAACGGCTCTAACAAGCCCTAAAACTCTCTTCAAATGGACCTCAGAGTCTGACGAAGCCATTCACCACTTGAAGGTATTTTTAGCCTCACAACCGGTCTTATAGTCTGCCAATATTGAAAAGCCTTTTACACTCAAGGTAGATGCCAGTGAAGTGGGGGTTGGAGCGGTCCTTCTGCAGGAGGAGCAGCGGAGTGGCATTCTACATCCTGTATCGTACTTCTCCTGCGAACTGAAAAAACATCAACAAAACTATTCTACCATCGAGAATGAATGTTTGGCCCTCGTACTGGCGCTGAGGAGGTTTGAGTGTTTCCTTGACGCTCACCCAGATCCAGTCACCGTCTTCACTGACCACAACCCATTAACCTTGCTCTACAAGATGCAGAACAGCAACCAGAGAATCCTCCGGTGGGCCCTTCAAGTCAAACCTTTCAATCTACGCCTCGGACATATTAAGGGCACAGACAATCTAATAGCTGACACATTGTCCCGGGCCCCTGCCTAACTTCCTGCAGCTCTGCCCTTGCCTTAAGAGCTACCCACTATCAGATGACAGTAGCCTCTTTTCCTCTGAGGTCTCCCAGGCAGCATCTTCGCGCCCATCAGCGAGGATAGCTTTCACGAGATAGTTCCAACCTATTGCCCTCCTACATCAGGACTGCAGAGGTCTTTGAGGGGGAGGTGTTACAACCCGTGTCTCTTGTCCCTATATGACTGGTATCAGTCCACCAGACATGCTTGGGTGGTCCTGGTTGGTGACTGGCACAAGGCACGTATAATATAAGAAAGCGCCATCTGTGGCTTGTGCACTTCACCACCAGCTCTGCCTACTAAGTTGATAATTCGCAACTACGGCTCTGCGAGTTTCTTGTCTCGCCTTGCCGACAGGAAGTCTGCGAGGTGAGATGGTGGGTTAGTGCACTCCTGGTTGGCAGTACACCACTAACTCCCGCTGGTGTTCTCTACACATCCTGGACATTCTTTCTAGGAGACTCAGCAGCGACCTAGGAAATTACACTTGTATCTACTTTGATGAGTATATTTTTCTCCCATTCCTCCCACGTGTCTTGGTGTTCTCTTGCTTTCTATTTATGTATTTGGTTATGTTTTGTGTTTAGCTAAGGAGTGTATTGTAATTAGGTAGAATAAGTATTAGGTGTTAAGTGTACTGTATTGTATTAAGTCGGTGGTGGTGACAGTATTATTTATGTGTTGAAGTGTATTATTTATTAGTGTTAAGTTTTTACTCCTTATATATTGCCTATACCTTCCCCCCTACTGGGTCCTTTCTGGCTGTTATGTGTATTGTTCACGAATCTCGCTTTGTTATGATTTAAGAGTACCTGGACCCATAATTTCACTCCGAGTCATAACAATAGTAATGTCATATATCGTAACATAAATAATATAAATAGAACACTTATATATAACGTAGCATAAATTGTTTATAAAATACAGTATAATGCCACGGAGGGCGACCTTACACCCCCAGAAGAAGCCCACCGAGGAGCATATACAGCGTGTCTGGACTCCAGGCGACAAGGACGTAAGTCTGTCAGGGCTGTGAGGCACTATGGCCCCGAGCTCGCCCAACGTCACCATTGCAGGAATACGAGACTACCCTCTGGGCGAACCGACCACTAACAACCACGGGGTGGAGCTGTTACTCCAGCTCCAGTCAGCATCCCTAAGACACCCAGTAGCCGCTCAACCCTTCTACAGGAGATGGCCTGCAGCCGCTCTGGAGAAAAACAGGAGACGGCCTGTAGCCGCTTCAGCCTTTGTCAGGAGATGGCCAGAAGCCACACTGAAGGTGCCTCTAATGAGACGGCCTGTAGCCACTCTACCCTCCTACGGGAGACAGCCTGCAGCCGCTCTGGAGGCAAACAGGAGACGGCCTGTAGCCGCTCCTGCCTTCGTCAGGAGACGGCCAGTAGCCGATCTGAAGGTGTCCCTAATGAGACGGCCTGTAGCTGTTCAACCCTCCTACAGGAGACTGCCTGCAGCCACTCCAGAGGCAAATGGGAGACAGCCTGTTGCTGCTGCTGCTGCCTTCATCAGGAGACAGCTGGTAGCCGCTCTGAAGGTGCTCCTCGAGAGACAGCCTGTAGCTGCTCCCTTCCATAGGCCATGGCCAGTAGCCGGGCCTTAGCGACGGCCTGCAGCCGCGCTCCCATAAGGCCACGGCCAGTAGCCAGAGCCTACGGCAGGAGACAGCCAGTAGCTGCTCCTCCGTCAGGTGCTGACTCCTGTTCGCCGACCTATGACCAAGAGGAAGCCCCCAGCCTGGAGAAGTACTGGAGAGGCCCCGTGACTACTGCCGGGCTCTTCTCCCTGCAGCCAGATCCTGAGAGGACCCGCCTGAAGGACCCCAATGTAGGCTGACGCCACAGCCCCCTCCTGACAGAGTCTCCAAACACCGGGGACCACAGCCCTCGGGACCTCCAGTCTGCCCCCAGGACCCCCTGGCGGGACCTTCCTACACCCAGACACCAGAGATCTTCGTCCTCCATCAGGCGCCTGAACGAAAAGTTCAGGCAGCTATTCATCCCCAGCCCCAAGGGCCCGACTCCCCCCCCCCCCAAGCCCCGAAAGCACGGGACCCTTCGCCACCAGCAGCCCCGGACGAAAGAGGACGCCCCTACACGTGATCACGTGGCCCCTGAACACAAAGGCCCCCAGCAGAACCCAACCCCACCAATAGCGAGGCTGTGTCACCTCCGCCGCCCTTGTAAGTGACTGCCATGACACCCAGACCCGAAAGGTGTAACAGTGAAAGTATAGTGTCCGTGACACAGTGAAATAAAGGCAGAACAGTGCATTAACAGTATAAAGGAAGTCTGTGAGAAAAGCATTAGTGACAATATAAAAGAGTGGTGGAATAAGTAAGGTGACAGTGAAACAGTGAACACGGCAAGACAGGGAAATACAAATACTGGTCTATCACAGTGAACATGCTACCAAAAAATAATGCCACACCACACTAAGATCATACGCAGGCCCTAGTGTTAAAGTAGTAATTACCCACAGTGAAACGGTGCCATCAATTACACCATTACATAAAACTGGGACTTCCTGCAATAATAGTGCATAACTCTTCTGCCCTAAGTGCTATTCACCTTACCCGACCTTGAGCCGAGTAGTATCCTGCACGATACTAGCAACCAATATCTAAGCCTAAGAATTATAATTGCCCAGTATCTCTGTATTCGTGACATCTACCCATTCCACTGTAGAATTTAATAATACAAATGTAAGGTTGTTGCCTTGAGTTTTTGTGTCCTGCCTCTCTCCTATTTGTCTAAGCTCCAGTCTAGAAAGAGAACCCAGCTACACACTAGGCGTTAGAGGGACGGGAAGCCAACCCTAAAACACCTAGCATTACACTGGTGACAGCGGTGATTCTTGACCCGGGCATATGAGAGAGGTAATCAGGAAACGCCAGCAAATTGGCAACCAAACCTCATGAGCAATTACCTAAATTCAACCCTGAACAGCATGATGTTGACACATACCTGGCAATTATTATACCTTTGCTAGATATCGGGTTCGAGGATGTCAAGCAGAAAATTGCAGTCGCACTCCCGCTACTGGGCAAAGCGGCAGCTAATATAGCACCCAAGATCGTTCCGGGGCTCACCTGGCAGAATTTCACGAAACTCATGATTCAAGCAATCACTCCATCACTAGGTAAAGTGGTGGCGCTATCGCAATTGGATAGCCTAACCTTGGATGGCAATTTGAATGATACTCTAATCCAGGCTAGTCGCCTGTTCACCGCTGCCTACCCGGAGGCAGATGATGAAACCCGGGAGCAACACACTTTTAATACTCTCCTGAGAGTTCTGGTCGATGAGATCTTTACAATCCATGACCCTACTGGAGACATGGATAAGAATATCCAACTGATACGCCGCCTCCTGACCTCCCTCCCTGCACCCCAGCAAATCAACGTGGTAAAAAAGTTTCCCATTAATATTCCCAGTCAAGCCACGTCCGCCTATGCCCCGCACCAGCCCCACCCCAGCACCCAGCCTGCCTAGGGCTCACCCCACCCACCGGCGCCCCAGTCAGAGGGAGAACCCCAACCTCATCCTGGTGAATCTCTGGGAGTTCTCTGCTTGCAGCTCCAGGTGCCCACTGCACGATATCAGGAACCAATTGAACTTGCCTCTGTCCTAGTAAAGTTATTCAGACTATGCATACATACTTCTTTATTCCCAAATTCATGGAAAGAAGCCAATATCCACCCAATCCCGAAGAAAGGAAGTTCGTCTGACCCCTCCAATTTCAGACCAATAGCTGTCACATCTTCTCTTGGTAAGGTATTTGAAACTTTAATTAATAAGCACATTGTTAAACATCTTGAATCCAACAACTTAATTAGTGATAGACAATATGGTTTTTGCCACGAAAGATCTACCATTGACATGCTCAATCTCTTGACTCATACCATCCATCAATCAATTGATCTTTTTGGAGAAACTAATGCAGTAGCTCTTGATATCTCTAAAGCTTTCGACAGAGTATGGGACCGTTCCCTGCTGTATAAGAGTCATGTGCGCTCTCGGCTTGAATATTGCTCACCCTTGTGGAATGGTTGTGGAGAAGTTGCATTAAGACAACTAGACAAAATTCAGAATAAAGCTGTTAGAATCATTAACAACCCTGCCATTACATATAAACTACCTCCCCTGCAAGTAAGAAGGAATGTTGCCTCCCTTGCATTATTTCACAGATTTTTTTTGGCAAATGCTCAGACGAAGTTGTGTCCATGGTGCCACCTCTCCATGCTTTCCCTCGTGCTACACGGGCATCTGGTAGCGCTCATGACTGGAATGTCACTCGGCCATATTGCAGAACTTCTGCCTATCAGAATTCTTTCATTCCCCGAACTGCATCTCTCTGGAACTCGCTTCCCCAGAGTTGTTTTCCTCCAAATTTCAACCCACAACTGTTCAAGTCTAACTGTTACAGATATTTTATGAACAGAGGACACCAGTAATCTGGTGTATGGATTATTTTTTTTACTCATTTGTTTTTCCTTCCTCCGTTGTTATTTATTTAAAAAAAAAAAAAAAGCTGCCAGACGGAAAACCACCACCGCAGGCCAATGTAAAGTTTCTTCTCTAGAGAACGAGGAACCAGAGGACGAACCTGTACCTGCGAAGGAGACTGAACCTGGGGAACGGGAGCCGGAGGAAGAACGAGGAGGCCCCCGGCAGTTGGATTTGTTAGGACCGTCCCCGCTCCTTCCCACGGTGATGGGGGCCACTTCACCTAAATACCGCCCCCCAGTTTACCAGAAGATGAAGCTGAACGGGGTGAAAGCCAGACTTCTGGTTGACACGGGAGTGGTCAGATCCTGCCTGTATAGCCACTACTTCTCCCGTCACAAATTGACCTTCGGCCCGCCATTCCCAACTGCTACTCACCTTGTGGACACGGGGGATGGCCCCCTGCCAATTCATGGGGAAACACAGACCCTGCGTGTCTACACCCATCAGCAGGCGTCGACACAGCACAAGTTCAGCGTATTTGACTCATCCTGCGCAATTATGATGGATATCTGGGGTTAGACCTGTTGCAGAAGTTAGGAGCCACCATTGACTGCCGCAAGAGCCAGCTCCAGTTCCGGAAATCACCCGACCCCCCCCCCCTCCCACTCGGGCCGTCTGCACCTGCACGCCACGGCCCCAGCCGGAAGACTCTATGCCTCCCCTCTCCTCTCCCCCCTCTTTACCTCCCCCCTACTTCCCCTCTTTCCCTGTCACTATTTCCTCTCCTGTTATCATTCCCCCCCCCACCACGAAGTCTGGGTGCCCGTCAACCGGCCCTTAGGTACTTCCGTCCTTTTCTCCCCATTCCTGCCACCCGGAACCCTCTCTGCCTGCCTCCCGCCCCCAGCCTTCCTTCCCCCTCATCACATGGCAGTCCGGATTGCCAACCTTGCCCCCTCGCTCCTCACCCTCCCTAAAGGGCTCATAATTGGAGAGATGGAGGAAGTCGAGCCCTGCGTCCCCTCTGCGCCCCATCCCCGACCATCTGTCCGCTCGCCAATCAGACACCCTCCACCGCCGCCTCCTGGATTTCCAGGATCTGTTCACGGTGGGACCCGCCGATATTGGACACACCACCTACCTGGCCCACGAGATTCACATGACAGGCCCACCAACCCGACAGCCATCCCTGCAGAAGAACCCCAAACAGCGGGAAGAGGAAGACCACCAGGTACACAAGATGATTGAAGCCGGAGTCGTCTCCCCCTCCACCAGCCCCTGGTTCTCACCCGTTGTCCTTGTGAAGAAAAAGGATGGCACGACGTGGTTCTGCGTCGATTACCACCGCCTTAACGACATGACCACCAACGATGCTACTCCACTCCCATGCATAGACAACTCCCTAGATTCCCTACACGGCACCTCTTGGTTCTCCACCCTTGACGTCCAGTCAGGGTATTAGCAGGTCCCGGTGCATCCGGAGGACAGAGGCAAAACCGCTTTCTCGACCAGCAACGGAAACATTATGAATTTAATGTTTTACCCTCCGGCCTCTGTAATGCCTCCACCACCTTCTCCAGACTAATGGAATCCATCCTCAGTGGCCTCACATGGGAGATCTGTCTTGCTTACTTGGATGACGTCATCGTTTTCAGCCAGACCTGGGCCGACCACCTGTAGTGCCTCCACCGGGTTTTCACCAGAATCTGACAGGCAGGCCTCAAACTCCGGCCCTCTAAGTGCGTCCTGGCCACCAGAACTGTCTCATTCCTGGGACATGTCATCTCCCAGGCTGGCCTATCTCCCGACCCGGACAAGCTCCGTGCCATCGCGGACATACCCCCCACCACAAGACGTTTATGGGATTCAAGCCTTCCTTGGCCTGACGTCCTATTACCGCCATTTTGTGAAGGGATTCACCCACATTGCCAAGCCACTCCACGACCTGACCCGTAAGGGAGAACCGTTCATCTGGATGGACGAGAGTCTAGCCGCCTTCCAACAACTTAAGGATAAGCTCGTCATGGCCTTTCCCGACTATGCCCTCCCATTCTGGCTCTACATGCACGTTTCCCAAACTGCGATCAGTGCGGTGCTGGCACAAGTCCAAGAGGGTTATGAGCACATCATTGCCTGCACCAGCCCTACCCTCAATCAGGTGGAAAAGAATTATGCCGCCACCAAAAGGGAGTGCCTGGGCATCATCTGGGCACTTGAGCACTTCCAGGCATACCTTTTGGGGACTCAAGTTACTATCATCACTGATCACCAGTCCCTCCAGTGGCTGTGGCAGTCTGACACCCACAATGCCCAGCTCATCTGATGGCACGAAACCGTGGAGGAGTTCAACTATGAAATCTCATACCGCCCAGGCAAACTCCACACCAACACAGACGCTCTCTTTTGGCTTCCCATCAACGCCGCCCAGCCGGAACTCTATCTCCTCCAGCAGTGGCATTGTAAGGAATGACCCCACTGGATTCCCCAGCACCTCTTCAAAAAACTGTATCACCAGGGTGACCACCTACTTACCCCGTCCGGGCATATCATCCTAGCCCTCGACACCCTCCGACGCCTGCACATTCACAACGGCATTCACCTGGGCACAAAAAAACTCCTGCAGGTCTTTAACGACACCTACTGGGCGCCCAATCCCTCCACTCTTACCAAGGAGATTATCCAATATTGCTGAGCGTGCGCCCTCGGTAAGGACATCACCCGTACCGCCGGTCCATCAGGTCGTATTACCTCCCACAAACCTTGGCAGTTATTGGCGATCGACACAGTGGGACACTGACCCCCGTATTCAGGCCATAGGTACGTAATCACATTCGTTGATAGGTACTCCAAATTCGTCATAGCCTGCCCAGCGAAAGAACACCACGCTGTCGCAGTGGCTGACGCCCTGATTCGGCATGTATTCCTATACTTCGGTATCCCACAAGCAATCCAGTCAGATGATGCACCAGAGTTCACCAGTAAGATCTGGGAGGAGCTGGCCCACATATTTGGCTATAACATCTCCCACTCGTCCCCTTACTGGCCCCAAGGAAATGCCTTATGCAAGCGAAGCCATCATACGCCGATGAATCAACTCTGCACCCGGATAGAAGCCGCCAAAGATGACGACTGGCCTGCCCATGTAAAAATTGTGCAATGGGGCATCAACTCCTGCCCCTGAGAGGACGGAATTTCGCCATACAAACTAGTGTTTAGAGAAACATGCCTCCTCCTGCCCCTTCGGCAACACTTACAACCCCCCACTTCTACTCCCACATCAGACCCACTACACCATCTCAAACAACAGCTAACCCACCTCCAAAACAACCTGGACCTCTGCCCTGACACCGCCTCCAACCCCTACAAGCCGGGCGACACTGTTATGATAGCATAGTTCCCCACCCCCCACAAACTTGCGCTGTGCTTCACAGGACCCCATCCCATCATCTGCGTCCCTAACCCCTACCAGGTGACAGTCGAATATCACGGCACTTTCCGCACTCTCAGACAATGTCATGTACGCCCTTTTCACACTCCTGCCTCCCATGCCCCAGCCCCGCGTCCCACCCCATCCACTACCCCTGTGCCGCTTCCCTCTACCTCCTATGAAAGCTACATCTCCCCCTCACCCTCTCTCTCTCTCTCCCTCCCCCTCCCCCGCCGCCTCACACCTAACCTGACAACTCGCTGACGTCACCAACTCCTCGCCTCTCCCCCACCTCCTCGCCTCTCCCCCACCTCCTCGCCTCTCCCCCACCTCCTCGCCTCTCCCCCACCTCCTCGCCTCTCCCCCACCTCCTCGCCTCTCCCCCACCTCCTCACCACCCTCCGCCCCACCTCCTCACCACCCTCCGCCCCACCCCCTCACCACCCTCCGCCCCATCCCCTCACCACCCTCCACCCCATCCCCTCACCACCCTCCGCCCCATCCCCTCACCACCCTCCGCCCCATCCCCTCACCACCCTCCGCCCCATCCCCTCACCACCCTCCGCCCCACCTCCTCACCACCCTCCGCCCCACCTCCTCACCACCCTCCGCCCCACCTCCTCACCACCCTCCGCCCCACCTCCTCACCACCCTCCGCCCCACCTCCTCACCACCCTCCGCCCCACCTCCTCACCACCCTCCGCCCCATCACCTCACCACCCTCCGCCCCATCCCCTCACCACCCTCCGCCCCATCCCCTCACCACCCTCCGCCCCATCCCCTCACCACCCTCCGCCCCATCCCCTCACCACCCTCCGCCCCATCCCCTCACCACCCTCCGCCCCATCCCCTCACCACCCTCCGCCCCATCCCCTCACCACCCTCCGCCCCATCCCCTCACCACCCTCCGCCCCATCCCCTCACCACCCTCCGCCCCATCCCCTCACCACCCTCCGCCCCATCCCCTCACCACCCTCCGCCCCATCCCCTCACCACCCTCCGCCCCATCCCCCACGCCCAGCACCCCACCACACCTCCACCCCAGCCATCACCCACCACTGCCCCCGAATCTCCACGCAGCTGCCCGCACACGCCCCTTCAACCCCGCCTACCCTCTCCCCCACCCCTGACTCCACCTGCGCCACCCATGCACCCACTACACCACCACCCCCTAAGCCCACACTCCACTCCATGCGCCGTGCCGTCCACACTCCTACCACTCCACAGCTGCCCTCGCACGCCCCGTGCACCTCACACAAGTGCTGACACAAAACACCCACATCACTGCCCACACCCACCCTTAAAACAACCATTACACGCTCCAGCCGCCTCTACCGCCCACCCGCCCATTACACCCACTCTCCCACCCCACCCACCCTGGTGCAAAATCACACTCCTACCCCTGCCCTAAATCATCTCGCACTCATGATACACCAGGCCCAAATCCCAGCCACCTACACTCCCCAGAGACGCTGCGCTGCATTACCCCGGCATAAAACCCCACACTCACCATCCATCTCCAGCATTCGGCACAGCCTGCACAGAAGACAACACCTACCGCCATGAGGATTCACCGAGCCATATGTACAATGCCCGTCTAACAAAAACAACGAGTCCGTGGACTCCATCACCTCCGCTCCTCCAACGACCCATCCATCCTCTTCATCACCTGTGACAAGCAGTTAGACGAAAACTCTGCCACCATAGCTTGGCATGCCCTCCTCGAACACCTACAGCCAGTCTACCACACCTACGACATCAAAATTTACCACCTCAGAGGAGTAGACTGTAGCACCAGTCGAGCAGGGCAGTACTCCTGAGGTGGATGGAAAGCTGATGACAGGGAGTGCTGGAGCTCCTGTTTCATCAGCCCTCAGGACTAGTTCCTGACCATCCCCCTTTGCTGAACTTTTTCAGTGTCTCAGTTACACAGAGAGTAGGCCAGCATGCTCTCCAGTACAAATTTCTCTAACTATCTACACCAAACTACATGCACAGTACACACTACACTTCCTATTCAAAATTCAACAAAAATGATGTCTCTTCACCAAGCCTCGCAGTCCCCAAGGGGGGGGGGACCATAAATGCCCCCACCATCCGCCCCTCTCCCGGTGATGACTTGAGGTGCCTGGAACCACTGTCTGATTATCTTCTTCTTCATTTCTGCAACATTCGCGGCCTTTCCTCTAACTTTCGCTCTGTTGAGCACCACCTTTCCTCCTCTAAACCTCGCCTTCTTTTTCTAACGGAGACTCGGCTGTCTGAGGCAACTGACAGCAAACTCTTTTCTGTATCCTCATACTTTCTCTATACTCATTTCAAAGCCAAAGGTGGCTGTTGTGTATATATATATGCAACGACTCGTCTTGCTCTCGTGTTCCTGAACTCGATTCTTATGAATTCTCTACACTCTGGCTTCGGCTTTCCTGTCATTCTCTGACTAAATATATCTGTGCTGTTTACTTATCCCCTAATTCTACTGACTATCAAAAATTCTTCGACTATCTTACTTCAACGATGGAACACATTCTATCCATTTCTCCTTTCTCTGAAATCTCCATTCTAGGAGATTTCAATGTTCACCACCACCTTTAGCTCTCCTCTCCTTTCACGGATCCACCTGGTGAACAAGCCTACATCTTTTCTATCCTTAATGACCTAGAGCAGCTTGTACAGCACCCTACCCGTATCCCTGACCGCCTTGGAGAGAGTTCCAACATACTTGACCTCTTCCTCACAACTAATCCTTCTGCTTACTCTGTTAATCTTTTCTCTCTGTTGGGCTCCTCCGATCACAACCTTATTACCTTAACCCGTCCTATTACTCCGGTACGGCCTGTGGACCCTCCAGGGAAACGTCTTCTGTGGCATTTTGGAGCTGCGGACTGGGAGGCCCTCAGGCAGTACTTCTCTGATTTTCCCTGGAATGATTATTGCTTCCATGGCCGGGAGCCAGCTGAGTGTGCCTTGAGCATTACGGAGGTTATTCTCTCGGGCATGGAAGCATACATTCCTTTCTCATATCCTTTGACTAACGAAAGAAAGCCTTGGTTTAATCACACTTGTTCTAATGCTGTCCGCAACAAGGAGAGGGCCTACAAAAGGTACCGGAGCCAACCCACCCCTGAATCACATCATCTTTACGTTTCTGCCCGGAATCGTGCTAAATCTGTTCTTCGCTCTACTAAAAATAATTTCATCCAAACTAAATGCTCTCGACTCTCCATCTCGAATTCTTCCCGCTCCTTCTGGCACCTTGCCAAAAATCTTTCTAACAACTTCACCTCATCATCCTTCCCTCCTCTTTTCTACTCTGATGGTTCTGAAGCTATTTCTTCTACTGATAAAGTAGATCTCTTCGCACAGACTTTCTCCTCCAATTCCACCTTAGACGATTCCGGTGCTGTTCCTCCATCACTTCCCCCCTCTGACTTCCTCATGGCTGACATTAAAATTTCTTCAGTTGATGTATTTTCTGCCTTCACTGCCCTCAGTACTAACAAGGCATATGGGCCTGATGGGGTCCCTCCTGTTGTTCTCAAGAACTGTGCTTCTGCGCTTACACCCTGCCTAGGCAAACTCTTTTTGCTTTTGTCTGTCAACTTGTACCTTTCCTTCTTGCTGGAAGTTTGCTCTCATTCAGTCAGTCCCAAAGAAGGGTGACCACTCCCAACCCTCCAACTATCGTCCAATTGCTTTAACGTCCTGTATTTCAAAAGTTTTCGAGTCAATTCTCGATAGAAAAATTTTAAGGCATCTTTCCTATCACAACCTTCTTTCCGATCGTCAGTACGGGTTCCGTCATGGATTCTCCACTGGCGATCTTCTCATCTACCTTTCAGACTCCTGGTCATCCTCCTTTCGGGACTTTGGCGAAAGCTTTGCCATTGCACTTGACATCTCAAAGGCTTTCGATCGAGTCTGGCATAAATCTTTAATTTCCAAACTGCCCTTCTACGGTTTCTATCCTTCTATCTGTGCCTTCATCGCTAGTTTCCTTTCTGGTCGTTCTATAGCCGCTGTTGTAGACGGCCATCATTCTTCTCCTAGATCTATCAACAGTGGTGTTCCTCAGGGCTCTGTCCTATCACCAACTCTTCCTTTTATTCATCAATGATCTTCTAAGCTGTACATCTAACCCTATCCACTCATACGCTGATGACTCCACCCTTCACCTTCCCATTCAGATCCCGCAACGCCCATCTCAACAGTTACTTCTACAGACAAGGGATGAGGCTATGGCACACCTAATGTCTGACTTGGCTCGTATCTCTGACTGGGGTAAAAATAATATGGTTGTTTTTAATGCATCTAAGACTCAGTTCTTACACCTATCAACCCAACAAAATCTTCCACAGGTATACCCACTAATGTTTAATAATATTCAGCTTAATCCTGTATCATCCTTGAACATGCTTGGGGTTTCATTTACTCGGGACTTATCTTGGAAAGATCATATTACATCTCTTGTAAAATCTGCTTCCAAGAGATTGGGTGTGCTAAGCCGACTTCGCTCTTTCTTTACCCCTGCACAATTGTTGACTCTATACAGGGGTTTTATCCGCCCCTGTGTGGAGTACAACTCTCATGTGTGGGGAGGCTCCCAACATACAGCTCTTCTCAATAGGGTGGAGTCGAAGGCTTTTCGTCTCATTAACTCTCCTCCTCTTACTGACTCCCTTCAAACTCTATCTCTTCACCGCACTGTTGCATCTTTATCTCTTTTCTGTCGCTACTTTAATGGTCACTGCTCCTCTGAACTGTCTGCTTGCATTCCTCCACCTCTACGACAGGTGCATAGCACCCGTCTGGCAGCAAACTCTCATCCCTTTTCTGTCCAACTCTCTAATGCAAGAGTCAACTGTTACTCCCAGTCTTTCATTTATGCAACAGGTCAGCTCTGGAATGGTCTCCCTCTGTCTGTATTTCCTGCTGCCTTTGATCTCCAGTCTTTCAAACGCAGTGTGTCCATGCATCTCAAAATGATCGGATCTTGAATTTGGCTGTCTGTTGTATTTTGTTTTTCTCTTGGAGGGAACTGTTACTGTGGGCTCATGGCCTTTGGTTCCTTCTTCCTCGCATAAAAAAAAAAAAACTCCAGTCACAGGGATGCGACTTTTTCCCAACAGATGGTAGTAAAATGCAGTATAATGCCACAGAGGGCAACCTAACATCCCCAGAAGGAGCCCACCAAGGAGCATATACAGCGTGCCTGGACTCTGGGTGACAAGGACATAAGTCCGCCAGGGCTGCGGGCCCCTATGGCCTGGAGCTCGCCCGTCGCCACAATAGCAGGAAAATGAGACTACCTTCTGGGTGAGCTGACCACCAACAATCACGGGGTGGAGCTGTTACTCCAGCTCCAGTCAGCACCCCTGAGACGGCCGGTAGCCGCTCAACCCTCCTACAGGAGACAGCCTGCAGCCACTCTGGAGGAAAACAGGAGACGGCATGTAGCCACTCGCACCTTCATCAGGTGACAGCCAGAAACCGCTCTGAAGGTGCCCCTAACGAGACGGCCTGTAGCCACTCCCGCCTTTTTCAGGAGACAGCTGGTAGCCACTCTGAAGGTGCCCCTAACGAGACAGCCTGTAGCCACTCGACCCTCCTACAGGAGACGGCCTGCAGCCACTCCAGAGGGAACCAGGAGACGGCTGGTAGCTGCTCCCGCCTTCGTCAGGAGACGGCCTGTAGCCACTCTGAAGGTGCCCCTCAGTCGGCATGTAGCCGCTCCCTCCCCCAGGCCATGGCCAGTAGCCGGGCCTTAGCGATGGCCTGCAGCCACGTCCCCATAAGGCCACAGCCAGTAGCCGGGCCCTATGGCAGGAGACGGTCGGTAGCCGCTCCTCCATCAGGTGCTGACTCATGTTCACCAACCTACAACCCACAGGGAGCCCCCAGCCTGGAGGAGTACTGGAGAGGCCCCGTGACTACCACTGGGCTCTTCTCCCTGCAGCCAGATCCTGAGAGGACTCGCCTGACGGACCCCAACGTAGGCCGACACAGCAGCCCCCTCCTGACGGCGTCTCCGAACACCAGGGACCGCAGCCCTTGGGACCTCCAGACTGCCCCCAGGACCCCCGAGCGGGACCTCCCTACACCCAGACACCAGAGATCTTTGTCCTCCGTCAGGCACCTGAGCGAGAAGTTCAGGCAGCTATTTGGCCCCAGCCCCGAGGGCCAGACTCCCGTCCCAAGCCCCAAAAGCGCTGGACCCTTCGCCACCAGCAGCCCCGGACGAGAGAGGACGCCCCTACACGTGATCACGTGGCCCCTCAACACAGAGGCCCCCGGCAGAACCCAGCCCCACCAATAGTGAGGCTGAGTCACCTCTGCCGCCCTTGTACCTGACAGCCACGACACCCAGAACCGAAAGGAGTGACAGTGAAAGTATAGTGTCCATGACATAGTGAAGTAAATGCAGAACAGTGCAATAACAGTATAAAGGAAGTCGGTGCAAAAAGCATTAGTGACAATATAAAAGAGTGGTGGAATAAGTAAGGTGACAGTGAAACAGTGAACACGGCAAGACAGTGAAATAGGGGTCTATCACAGTGAACACGCTACCAAATAATAACGCCACACCACACTAAGATCATACGCAGGCCCTAGTGTTAAAGTAGTAATTACCCACAGTGAAATAGTACCATCAATTCCACCAATATATAGAACTGGAAATTCCTGCAATAATAGTGCATAACCCCTCTGCCCTAAGTGCTATTCACCTTACCCGACCTTGACCCGAGTAGTATCCTGTGCGATACTAGTAACCCATATCTAGGCCTAAGAATTATAATTGCCCAGTGTCACTGTATTCGTGACATCTACCCGTTCCACTGTAGAATTTAGTAATACACATGTAAGGTTGTTGCCTTGAGTTTTTGTGTCCTGCCTATCCTATTTGTCTAAGCTCCCGTCTAGAAAGAGAACCCAGCAACACACTAGGCGTTAGAGGGACGGGAAGCCGACCCTAAAACACCTAGCATTATAGTTTATATTTATCATAAACGGAAATTAAAATATCATTGATGGCATGTGATGGCAATCCGCCCTTTCAGTGACCCTATATTATTTAATTTCTGCTACATTTCGTGCACGTTAGGTTTTTAATATATAGTTTGTTCGGACTGTAAATTACGCCTAGTGAGTATTTTGACTCATTCAGTCTCTACGTGGGACTCAACATTTTCCTCACCCCCTTCACGTAGCGCACCACAAGACAGACCTGAGCAACAAGATATATTTCTTACTTGTGAAGAGTAATGCCATATCTCTTCTATGAATTCCTGTGCTCATTTTTTGCATCAGTAAGCTGCCCAGTAGACCATGGCACTATATTCTCTGGAGTCATCGGCTGCTTTCAAAAACCCACTGAATAACTCGGTACAAAGAACGCGGGCATCGGGCGTGGTGTTACATGGCCGTCACTAACACCAGCGCTGCCCTAGCGGCAGAAACACTAATCACGCGGTGCTACCCTACATTCGTGGGTGTGGCTACACTTGTGTGTGTGTGTGTGTGTGTGTGTGTGTGTGTGGCCACATACTCTTTGATTAACAAACAAATCAGTACCAGCCGTGGCCGAAGGTGATAACATAGCATCGCCTTATCAGCAGGTCAGCGAGTGATGGCCACAACACCCCCCACCACCATCTCTCCCTGCACTAAAGTCTCTCTTCGTTTCAGATCGTCCCTCTCTTTTGTCGTGCAGTCTCTCCATACTATAAAGCTCAGTGGTGTGAATACCTTTTCGAAATTAAAATGCAGTGTAGTGCCACAGGGGGCGACCCAACACCAGCACAAGGAGCCCATGGAGAAGTAACGACAGCGCACCGGGACTCAGGGCGACAACGGCATAAGTCCACCCGGGCCGCGCGCCCCTATGACCCGGAGCTCGCCCGCCGCCACCATAGCAGGAGTACAAGGCTACCTTACAGACAAGCCTTCCCCAACCAACATCAGGGTGGAACTGTTTCTCCAGCTCCTGCCAGCACCGGTGAGACAGCCGGTAGCCGCTCAACCCTCCTGAAGGAGATGGCCTGTAGCCGCTCTGAGTGAAATAAGGAGACGGCCTGCTGCCGCTCCCACCTTCGTCAGGAGACTGCCTGTAGCCGGTCTGAAGGTACCCTTCTCGAGACGGCCTGTAGCCACTCAACCCTCTTGAAGGAGACGGCCTGTAGCCGCTCTGAGGAAATCAGGAGACAGTCTGCAGCCGCTCCTGCCTTCGTCAGGAGACTGCCTGTAGCCACTTTGAAGGTGCCCTCCCCGAGACAGCCTGTAGCCGCTCTGAGGGGAATCGGGAGATGGCCTGTAGCCGCCCTGAGGGGAATCGGGAGACGGCCTGTAGCCGCTCTGAGGGGAATCGGGAGACTGCCTGCAGCCGCTCCCGCCTTCATCAAGAAATGGCCTGTAGCCGCTCTGATGGTGCCCTTGGGTCTGATGGTAGCTGCTCCCTCCCCCAGGCCACGGCCAGTAGCTAGGCCTTGGCGACGGCCTGTAGTCACGCCCCTACTGTAGAAGGCCACGGCCAGTAGCCGGTCCTTCGTCAGGAGCTGACTCCTGTTCCCCAACCCACGACTCAGAGGGAGTCCCCAGCCTGGAGGAGTACTGGAGAGGCCCCGTGACTTCCCCCGGCCTCTTCTCCCTGCATTTGGCTCTGGAGAGGGCCCACCTGACGAACCCCGACATAGGCTGGTGCCGCAGCCCCTTCTTGACGGCGCCACCAAGCACCGGGGACTGCAGCCCTCAGGAACCCCAGACCATCCCCTGGACCCCCGGGAGGGATCTCCCCACACCCCGACACTGGAGATTGTTGTCCTCCGTCAGGTGCCTGAGCGAGAAGTTCAGGCAGTTGTTCAGCCCCAGCCCTGAGGGTCGTACTCCCGCCCCCGGCCCTGAAAGTGCGAGGCCCTTCGCCACCAGCAACCCTGGATGAGAGAGGGCGCCCCTGCGCATGAACCCGTGGCCTCTGGACGCAGAGGCTCCCAGCAGAACCCAACCCTGTCAGTATTGAGGCTGTGACACCTCCGGCGCCATTATACCGGACCGCCACGATGCCCAGATCAGAAAGGAGTGACAGTGATAGCACAGTGTCCATGACTCGGTGACAGGAAGGTAGAGTAGTGAACTAACCTCTTAATGGAAGTCAGTAAGAAATGCACCAGAGATAATATCAAAGTGGTGGAGTGAGTAAAAGTGACAGTGCAACCGTGAACACGGCCACGCAGTGAGATACGGGTCTATTATTGTGAATAAACTACCATATGATAACATCTTCCAATACTAAAACTGTACACAGACCCCAGTGCTAAAGTAACACTTACCAACAGTGAAACAGTACCAGCTACTCCACGAATATATAAAACTCAGACTTCCTTTAACTAATATTACGTAAACCTCTGGCCCAAGTACTGTTCATTTTGACCTGAGCAGTATCCTGCGCAATACTGATAACCCATATCTAGACGTAAGAGTTTTAATTGTTCATTGTATCTGTATCCATACATCTACCCGTTCCACTGTACAACTTAGTAATACACGTGTAAGGGTGTTGCCTTGAGTTTTTGTGTCCTGCCTCTCTCCTATTTGTCTAAGCTCTGGTCTAGAAAGAGAGCCAAGCTACACACTAGGCGTTTAAGGGACAGGAAGCCGACCCTTAAAACACCTAGCATTACACTGGTGGACAGTGGTGGTTCTTGACCCGGGCATACGAGAGAGGTAATCAGGAAATACTGAAAAATGGCAACCAAACTGCATGTGCACTTACCTTAGTTCGACCCCAAACAGTATGATGTTCACACATACCTGGCAATTATTAAACCTTTGCTAGATCTCGGTTTCGAGGATGACATGCAGAAAATTGCTGTCATACTCCCACTACTGGGCTAATATAGCACCCAAGATCATCCCGGGGCTCACCTGGCAGAATTTCACGAAACTCGTGATCCAAGTCATCACCCCACAACCAGGTAAAGTGGTGGCGCTATCTCAATTGGATAGTTTAACTTTTGATGGCAACTTAAATGATACTTTAATCCAGGCAAGACGCCTGGTCACTGCTGCCTACCCGGAGGCAGATGATGAAACCTAGGAGCAACACATCTTTAATACTCTTCTGAGAGTGCTCCCCAGCATAGTCAAAGAGCACTTTATGATCCATGACCCGACTGGAGACACAGATAAGGACGTTCAACTGTTACATCGCCTCCTGACCTCCCGCCCTGCACCCCAGCAAATCAACGTGGTAAGAAAATTTCCCACAAAGATTCCGGATCCCCCAGTCAAGCCACGTCTTCTATGCCCCATACCTGCCCCACCCCAGCACCCAACCCGCCGAGGGCACACCCCGCCCACCAGCACCCCGGCCACAGGGAGAACCCCAACCTCATCCTAGAGAATCCCTGGGAATTCTCCGTGTGCAGCTCCAGATGCCCACTGCACGACATCAGAGATCAATTAAAAGCTGCACGACAAAAAACCACCACCCCAGGCAAACTCAGTTTCCTTTCTAGAGGATGAGGTAACAGTGGACAAACCCACACCTGTGGAGGAGACCGAACCCGGGGATCAGGAGCTGGAGCAAGAAGAAGAAGAAGAAGGCCCCAGACAGTTGGATTTTTAGGACCGCCCCCGCACCTTCCCATGGAGGCGGGGGCCATTTCCCCCAAATATCGCCCCCCAGTTTACCACAAGATGAAGTTCAACAGGGTGAAAGACAGACTTCTGGTCGATACGGGAATGGCCAGATCCTGCCTGTATAGCCACTAATTCTCCCATCACATATCGAACTTTGGCCCGCTATTCCCAATGGCTACTCACCTGGTGGATGGAGGGGATGGGCCCCTGCCAATCTGTGGGGAAACACAGGCCCTGCGCATCGACATCCATCAACGGGTGTCAACCTAGCATCGGTTCATAAAATTCGACTCTTCCTGCCGCAATTACGATGGATACCTGGGGTTGGACCTGTTGCAGAAGTTAGGAGCCACCACTGATTGCAGCAACAGACAGCTCCAGTTCCGAAAAACACCCGACTCCCCCCCTCTCGGGCCGTCTGCATTTGCACACCACGGCCCCGGCCGGAAGACTCTGCTCCCCCCTCCTTCTTTTCCCACCACCATTTCCTCCACTGTCACCACTCCCTCCCACCATGAAGCCTGGGTGCCTCTCAACCGGCCCTCCCGCACCTCTGTCCTGTTCTCCCCACTCCTGCCACCCGGAACCCTCTTCCCCTGCCTTCTGCCCCCAACTTTCCTTCCCCCACATCACACGGCAGTCCGGATTGCCAACCTCGCCCCTCACCCTCCCTAAAGGGCTCATAATCGGGGAGATGGAGGAAGCCAAGCCCTGTGTCCCCAACCCCTCCCGCTCCCCTGCCCCCCATCCCCGATCATCTCTCCGCTCACCAATCAGACACCCTCCGCCGCCGCCTCCTGGATTTCCAGGATCTGTTCGCGGCGGGACCAGCCGACATTGGACACACCACCTACCTGGCTCACGAGATTCATACGACGGGCCCACCGATCTGACAGCCATCCCTGCGGAAGAACCCCAAACAGCGGGAAGAGGAAGACCGCCAGGTACAGGAGATGACTGAAGCCAGAGTTGTTTCCCCCTCCACCAGCCCCTGGTCCTCCCCTGTCATCCTCATGAAGAAAAAGGATGGCATGATGCAGTTCTGCATCAATTACCGCTGGCTTAATGACGTAACCACCAAGGGTGCCATTCCACTCCTGCGCATAGACGGCTACCTGGATTCCCTATACGGTGCCTCCTGGTTCTTTACCCTCGACCTCCAGTCAGGATATTGGCAGGTCCCTGTGTGCCCGGAGGACAGAGGTAAAACTGCCTTCTCAACCAGCAATGGGAAGCATTATGAATTTAATGTTTTGCCCTTTGGCCTCTGAAACGCCCCCGCCACCTTCTCCAGGTTAACCCGTCACGTCCCGAGCCATTTCACACCTCTGACACCCCCCAGTCCCGAGGTATTTTCAAAAAAATTTTTTTTGGCTAAAACCTCTGCTTTTGGTGAGAAACAACGAAAATTCATAGAGAAATCGCTCACCCTAGGTTTAAAATACTCGATCCAGGTAGGAGTACCTCCTTACCTGATGGTTTTCTAACAGGCTGGCACCAAAGAAAACGAGTTCTATGGGAGGGTAACTATTTCACACAATTCATAAACGGTATTTATTTATTTACTTAGTACGAATTTATATGTAGTACGAGAGTATATTGGTTTTCAAACTGTAATATAGGCATTATAAGCATTGTTTCACTTACTAACTCATCACCATACCTGACCTTTTGCCATATTACCTGATCATTATATCTGACTGTTTCTTCTTTTAATGCTATGTAAACTTTGTCCTCCACATTGTCATCGATTGGGGAATCACTCTGGCCCTGAATATCTTTACTGGCATGGTCACTGGTAACAGGTGAATTGCTGAGACAATGGCGTGAGGGGGAGAGGGGGGAGGTTATGCAGTGTAAGGCATTGTCCCTGCTTGGCATCTTGTAGAGGAATAGAGGAAGGTGTCCCGTGTATACGTACGAAAAATCATGCGTGAAAATTGAAAATTGTGCAAATTAGGGACACTGCAATTGCACGATGTACCAGTACGTCGCCGGGACTGGCAAATGCAAAATGTTGCAATGTACCCATATGTCAACTGGATGGAGCGGGTTAATGGAATCCATCCTCAGCTGCCTCACGTGGGAGATCTGTCTCGCGTACTTGGATGACATCATAGTCTTAAGCCAGACTTGGGACGACCACCTGCAGTGCCTCTGCTGGGTTTTCACCAGGATCCGACAGGCAGGCCTCAAACTCCGGCTCACCAAGTGTGTCATGGTTGCCAGAACCGTCTCATTCTTGAAGCACATCATCTCCCAGGCTGGCATATCTCCTGACCCAGACAAACTCCGTGCCATCGCAGACATACCCCCACCACAAGACGTTCATGGAATCCAAGCCTTCCTCAGCCTGACGTCCTACTGCCACCGTTTTGTGAAGGGGTTTGCCCACATTGACAAGCCACTCCACGACCTGACCCATAAGGGAGAACCATTCTTCTGAACGGACGAGAGACAGGCCACCTTCCAACAACTTAAGAATAAGCTCGTTTCTGCCCCCATCGTGGCCTTCCTGATTATGCCCTCCCATTCTGGCTCTATACAGACGTTTCCCTAATTGCAATCGGAGCTGTGCTGACACAAGTCCAAGAGGGCCGCAAGCATATCATCGCCTGAGCCAGCCATACCCTCATTCAGGCGGAAAAAAATTATGCCGCCACCAAGAGAGAGTGCCTAGGCATCATCCAGGAACTTGAGCACTTCCGGACATACCTACCCGGGACACAAGTCACCATCATCACTGATCACCAGTCCCTCCAGTGGTTGCAGCAGTCTGACACCCACAATGCCCAGCTCATCCGATGGCGCGAAACCCTGGAGGAGTTCAACTATGAAATCTCGTATCACCCCGGCAAACTCCACACCAACACGGACGCTCTCTCTTGGCTCCCCATCCACGCCATCCAGCCGGAACCATACCTCCTCCAGCAGTGGCATCGTAAGGAAAGACCCCCCTGGATCCCCCAGCACCTTCTCAAGAAACTGTATCGCCAGGGCGACCACCTACTTACCCCATCAGGGCATATCCTCCTAGCCCCCGACACCGCCCTCGACGCCCTACAACGCCTGCACACCCACAACGGCATTCACCTGGGCACGATAAAACTACTGCAGGTCTTTTAATGACACCTACTGGGTGCCAAATCCTTCCGCCCTTGCCAAGGAATTTATCCAAACCCGCCGCCCATGCGCCCTCGGTAAAGACATCACCCATACCGCAGGTCCATTGGGCCGTATTACCACCCGCAAACCTTGGCAGCTGTTGGCAATCGACGTAGTGGGACCCTTACCCCCAAAATCAGGCTATAGGTACGTAATGATATTCGTCGACACATACTCCAAATTCGTCATGGCCTGCCCAGCAAAGGAACACCACGCTGTCGCAGTGGCCGACGCCCTGATTCGGCACGTGCTCCCGTACTTTGGTATCCCACAAGCAATCCACTCAGAAAATGCACCCGAGTTCACCAGTAGGATCTGGGAGGAGTTGGCCCATATCTTAGGTTATAACATCTCCCACTCATCCCCTTACTGGCCCCAAGGAAATGCCGCATGCGAGCGCAGCCATCACACACTGATGAATCAACTTCGCGTCCGGATAGAAGCCACCAAAGACGATGACTAGCCCGCCCATGTAAAAATTGTGCAATGGGGCATCAACTCCGGCCCCCGAGAGGACAGAATTTCACCATACGTGTGAGTGTTCGGGGAACCATCCCTCCTCCTGCCCCTTTGGCAGCATTTGCAACCCCCCACTTCAACCTCCACAACATACCCATTACACCATCTCAAACGTCACCTGACCCACCTCCAAAACAACCTGGACCTCCGCCCCGACACCGCCTCCAACCCCTGCAAGCCGAGCGACACAGTTATGATAGCCCAGCTCCCCACCCCCCACAATCTTGCGCCACGCTTCATGGGACCCCACACCATCAACCGCGTCCCTAACTCCTATCAGGGAACCATCGAGTACCATGGCACTCCACGCACCCTCCGAAACCGGCATGTGCGCCCCTTTCGCACTCCTGCTCCCACCACCCCGGCCCCGAGCCCCGTCCCACCCACTACTCCCGCGCTGCCCCCCATACCACCTATGACTGCTACATCTCCCCCTCCCCATCTCTCTCTCTCCCTCCCCCTCCCCTGCCGCCTCCACCTCACATTCCATCACACCACATCTCGCCTCACATGACATCCCACTGACGCCACCAACTCCCCACTGCTCCCCCACCTCCTCACTATCTGCCGCCTCCTCTCCCACACCCAGCGTCGCGTGTCCTGCCCACACCCCTGCCCCAGCCGCAGCCCACGCAACTCCCAGCCCGTCCATGCTCCCACGATGCCACCACCCACTCACCCTACAACCTGCTCCCCGTGCCGTGCCGCCCACACCCCTACGATCCCACAGCTGTCCTTGCACGCCATGTGCACCTCACACACACGCCGACATTGCACACCCACATCACCACCCATGCCTACCCACAAAACAATCATCACACACTCCGGTCGCCTCTCCCGCCCACCTGCCTGATACACCCACTCTCCCACCCCACCCACCTCATCGCAAAATCACACCCCTACCCCTGCCCCAAATCGTCTCGCACTCATGATACACCAGACACAAATCCCGGCCGCCTACACTCCCCAGAGACACCATGCCGCATTACCCCGGCATAAAACCCCACACTAGCTGTCCATCTCCAGGATTCGATGCATCCCTGCACATAGGACAACATCCAGCACCATGAAGATTCAATGAGCTGTATGGGCATCACCCCTTGGAGGAAACAATGAGTCCAAGGACCTCACCACCTCCTATGACTCCTCCGCGCCTCCATCGACTCATCCATCCTCTTCCTCACCTGTGACGAACAACAAGACGAGAGCTCTGCCACCGCAGCCTGGCACGCCCTCCTTCATCACCTACAACCAGTCTACAACACTTACGACACTAAAGTTTACCACCTCCAGTCACAGGGACATGACTTTTTCTGAGCAGACGGTGGTAAAATGCAGTATAGTGCCACAGGGGGCGACCCAACACCCCCGCAAGGAGCCCAGAGGAGCAACGACAGCGTGCCGGGACTCAGGGCAACAACGGCATAAGTCCACCCGGGCCGTGTGCCCTTATGTCCCGAAGCTCGCCCGCCGCCACCATAGCAGGAATACAAGACTACCTTCCGGGCAAGCCTTCCCCAACCAACATCAGGGTGGAGCTGTTTCTCCAGCTCCTGCCACCATCCCTGAGATGGCTGGTAGCCGCTCAACCCTCCTGAAGGAGACGGCCAGTAGCTGCTCTGAAGGTGCCCTTCTTGAGACGGCCTGCAGCCACTCAACCCTCCTGAAGGAGATGACCTGTAGCCACTCTGCAGGAAATCAAGAGACGGCCTGCAGCCACTCCTGCCTTCGTCGGGAGACGGCCTGTAGTTGCTCTGAAAGTGCCCTCCCCAAGACGGCCTGTAGTTGCTCTGAAAGTGCCCTCCCCAAGACGGCCCGTAGCTGCTCAGCTCTCCTGAAGGAGACGGCCTGTAGCTGCTCTGAGGGGAATCAGGAGACGGCCTGTAGCCGCTCACCTCTCTTGAAGGAGACGGCCTGTAGCCGCTCCGAGGGAAATCAGGAGATGGCATGCAGCCGTTCCCGCCTTCGTCAGGAGGCGGCCTGTAGCTGCTCCGAAGGTGCCCTTGGGTCTGCTGGTAGCTGCTCCCTTCCCCAGGCCATGGCCAGTAGCCGGGCCTTGGCAACGGCCTGTAGTCACGCCCCTAGAAAGCCACAGCCAGTAGCCAGGCCCTACAGCAGGAGACGGCCTGTAGCCGCTCCTCCGTCAGGATCTGACTCCTGTTCCCCAAATCCACAACTCCTCCGTCAGGAGCTGACTTCTGTTCCCCAACCCACGACTCGGAGAGAGCCCCCAGCCTGGAGGAGTACTGGAGAGGCCCCCCGACTTCCCCTGGCCTCTTCTTCCTGCAACCGGCACTGGAGAGGACCCACCTGACTGACCACGACATAGGCCAGTGCTGCAGCCCCTTCCTGACGGCGCCACCAAGCACCAGGGACCGCAGCCCTCAGGAACCCCAGACCGTCCCTGGGACCCCCGGGAGGGATCTCCCCACACCCTGACGCCGGAGATCTTCGTCCTCCGTCATGCGCCTGAGTGAGAAGTTCAGGGCTCAGGCAGTTGTTCGGCCCCAGCCCTGAGGGTCATATTCCCGCCCCCAGCCCTGAAAGTGCGGGGCCCTTTGCCACCCGCAGCCTCGGACGAGAGAGGACACCCCTGCGCATGATCCAGTGGCCTCTGGACGTAAAGGCCCCCGGCGGAACCCAGCCCCATCAGTAGTGAGGCTGTGACACCTCCGCCGCCATTATACCGGACCGCCACGACGCCCAGATCGAAAAGGAATGACAATGATAGCACAGTGTCCGTGACTCAGTGACAGGAAGGCAGAGCAGTGAACTAACCTCGTAACGGAAGTCAGTAAGAAAAGCACTAGAGATAATATCAAAGTGGTGGAGTGAGTAAAAGTGACAGTGCAACCGTGAACACGGCCACGCAGTGAGATACGGGTCTATTATAGTGAATACGCTACCATCTGATAACACCTCCTAGTACTAAAACTGAACAGATCCCAGTGCTAAATTAACACTAACAGTGAAACAGTACCAGCTACTCCACGAATATATTAAACTCTGACTTCCTGTAACTAATAATACGTAAACCTGTCCCATGTGCTATTCATTTTGACCCGAGCAGTGTCCTGCGCGATACTGATAACCCATGTTTAGACACAAGAGTTGTAATTGTCCAGTGTATTTGTATCCGTGACATCTACCCGTTCCACTGTACAACTTAGTAATACACATGTAAGGTTGTTGCCTTGAGTTTTTGTGTCCTGCCTCTCTCCTATTTGTCTAATCTCCGGTCTAGAAAGAGACCCCAGCTACAGGGACGGGAAGCCGATCCTTAAAACACCTAAGGCGCGTTTTTGTGAAGCCCAGGCTTGAGCCTTGCTCGAGCCAGACTTAAGCCAAACGTCCATTCCCGTTTTTGCGGTGCCCAGGCTCAAGCCGGACTCGAGACGCGTTTGAGCCAGACTCAAGCCGAGTCGATCCACCCCTGGAGCTGGCTTGAGGCAGCTCGAGCCCGGGAGTGTGACGTCATATGTAAACAAAGATGGCGTCTTCCATTGTGTTGTATGTGCTGTTCTCACTTTTTTTTCAATATGCCACAAGTATGTGGCTTGCACCGATTGATTTTGATATACAGATTGCTAGAATTTACAGTTGAATCACGTGAGAGAAGAAAATGTGTAGCTAGAGTGAATTGGACAGCTCGTTTGTGGTGCAGATCAGATGGTGTTCACTCAGTATGTTCGTTGTCTAGTTCTTTTTTTTTTTTTTTTTTGTTTTAAAATACGTTTTCTAGTGTTCCATACTTCACAGAGGTATTTCTTGTAGTGGTAGAATTTTTTATCTGCATCTTCTTTTGCTTATGTTAATAACAGTATGTTCTCTAAATTGCCTTCTTCTACCTCATATTTATTTCTTATATCTTTTAATGCATTACAATTTTTAAAGAAATGTTCAAGAGTTTCTTCTTGTTTTGTTACATAATTCACAATACGTATTTCCACCAATATACCTTGCTCTCCAGTTTAATTTTAAAGTGTTCGAGCAACATCTGTGCAGCAGTATAGAACCCTGTGTGTTTTCATTAAGTTTTTCTTCCTTAATGTCTAATTTTTTGTCTTTATAAAATGTAACTGAGGATTTGTTTGTCAGTTCTTCTCTCCAATATTTTCTTTTTTTTCGTATTCATTTACTGTACCTTCTTCATTTCATCCTTTTTTAAATTGTCCAGTTGGTTAGTATTTCTTATGCTGATTTCCTTCATATATTCCTGAATATATTTTATCCATGCATCTCCTTTTTTTTTTTTTTTTCATACAGTTCTAAGAACACTTTTAATGCTAATGAATTATTTTCTTGCAGAAGAAAGCATATAATGAGTGGATGAGGAACAGGGGCGTTGAAGAAGCTGAGAGGAGGACGAGAGAGTTATATGTAGAGAGGAGGAGAGAGGTGAAAAGATTAGTAAGAGAGAGTAAGAAGAGAGTGTATGAGGAATTTGGAAGGAATTTGAGTGCAAAAGTGGAGGGAATGTAAGAAAATGTTCTGGAAAGAGGTAAAGAGAGCTACACAGGGTGCCAACGAAGTTAGTTGGGGTGTGAAAGATAAAAATGGTAGATTACTAGTGGAGAGGGGAGAAAAGGTGAACAGATGGAGAGAACACTTTAATGAACAGGAGGAGTCCCTCCACGGAACACTGGTCTGTACTGCTCCTGTACAAAATAAAGGAGAAGAGTAAAGGTTTCCTTGGTGACTCGCAAATTTCTGAAGAAATCAAGATCTTCTTTCTGATCCAGGTGATCACTGAAGCCTTTCTGCTTTCCATGTGATTCTCTGCACCAACCCAAAGGAACATAATGTAATTATAAAGTATGGTTTTGCTAATATTCTTAATATATATAAATTTTTTTTTGAGGAGGTGGCGGGACACATTGACCTAACAGCAAAGTAGCTCACTGAAGGGAACACCTGAATGGAAATGAGGGTCAATTTTTAGTTTCACACAACCACTGATCTTTGCATCAAATCTGAGTGTTTCCAATGGTTTTTGGTGTGATTCATTTGATTTTGCCCTTCAAATCTATTGCCAATCAATGGTTTCAAAGGAATGAATATTTTTGCAATCACCCTAGAATCCACTATTTCTTTTTAGAAATAAAGGTCCAAATGAACAGAATCACACCCAAAACCATAGGAAACAGTCAGGTTTGATGAAAAAATATGTACTGTGGGCCTACTACTTACCCTAACCCAACCCAACCTAATGTAACCTAACCACCTAACCTAACCTAACCCAACCCAACTCAACCTAATGCAAGTATTAATCATTTGCGAGCAAAGTGCATAGAATGAAAAATGGTCTATATTGGCCCAGAACTTATTTGGTAAACTTATGTTTCTAAGAATCTCTGGTTGTGCGAATCTAAAAATTGTCCGAAATGAGCACTACCAGATACCCAATAATCACAAGGCAATGTGAGCCTATGGCAGAAATTCCCCACACATTCAATACGTTGTTATCACAAATGAATATCATCTTGATAATTCCTTTCCCCTGAAAGTATGCACTGATAAAGAGTTCATAATGCAGGTACAGTTCATGCAACATACAGGGAGTGCTGCCTGTTGCATGAACACCTGAATGAACCAGACATGCACTCGTACAGCTTGTTGGCCAACTTAATACTTAAATGGCCGGTAATTTTTTACAAGTGCACAGGGACGTCTTTTTTGGTGAAACCAAGGTATTTCTGATAGTTTTTTATGTGTTTTGAACGAATCTGATCTTCATTTCTGCCGCAAATCAGTATATTTCAAGGTATCCCCCACCCCCCCCTTCCCTTCACAAGAATGGGGGAGATGGGCGAACCCGGGGTTTTTGGGTGGGGGAAATCACATAATACATTGATCTGCGATAGAAATGAAGGTCAGAATAATTCACAGCACATCAAAAACCATCAGAAATACATTGGTTTCACCAGCCAGGCCGCTGCGCGCCAGGCCATCTGGCCTACTCCCCACCGCCTTGCACCAACAATCGCCTGCCCGCTGTCACCAGCAAACCATTATCTCCTAAGCTAAACTAAGCTAAGCCATAAAATTCTATTTGTCCGTGCCAAGAACAATGGGGGACCTGTGGGAAAGCGGGGTTTTGGGTGGGGAAAACGCAAAAACGAGTTATTTCCGACTGAAACTGTTATTAAATTCAAACCGAAAACACTAAAATCCTTCGGAAAAATGGAATTTTAAGGTTCTTGGGGAGTCCGTGTTTGCTAACTGGGGGGCTTCGCCCCCCAGACCCCCCCTGACATTAACCAAACCTCATCTAACCTAACCTAACCGGATGTAAATACGAAATAATGCCTTTACTCACAAGTTTACAGCTCCTGAAGTACTTACGGTAATTTTGCAGGCTCCACAGGTCGTGGCTGGAGACGAACTGACTTTCAAATCCTGTGGGACCCTAGCGTATCTGAAATTCAAATTTGCGCGCCGGTTGTATCAGTTTGAACTTCACGCATGAGCAGATAGCGCGTGACGTAACAGTAGACACATGCTTTAGCCCCACCCATAAGTCACGTGAACCGTGACGTGATGGTAGACACACGCGAGACAGGACCACAATGCATTAGGCACGAGCCGCGATGGGTCATACGTATCGCCAGACTATGTAGAGAGTAATTTTTCGGAAAATTTTCAAAAATCTTTTTTCGCGTTAATATTCATTTGCGGAAGTTGTTTCTAGGGTTCAAAATGTTCGCTAAAATGTCCGCCGTGCCCGCCGCAGGACCTCCCACCACACCACCCCCCCCACCACCCCCCACACCACCACCGAGCCGCCACCCCACCACCACCCCAGGAGGACACACCGGAGAGGTTAGTAGTTCCGGGCAAGAGGGTCATCGGGGCATCCCGACCCCGAGCCCCTATTCCCCGTAAGTGCCCCAACCCCAGGCGTTCAGGCAAACTGAACTACTGTGCGGGCGGGGTAGTGACCGTCAGACCAGGGGTGGGACTGAAAAGAGGTCAGTCCCAGGTAGCACCGTATTGACGGTCTTGTTACACCCTCTAGGGCAGGAAGAGGCCCAAGGCTACGGCCAAAAGAGAGAAAGATAGACACAGGCTACGGCCTGACAGAGTGTGTAAAGGGGAAGGTGACCCCAGGCTCCGGCCTTAAAACGCTGAGGAGAGAGAGTTGCCTGTGTGCATCCCTCTCCAGTTGTTCTTTGGCTATGGCCAGAATACGGTCCAGGATAGAGAGACCCTGCTACCGTACGTGTAGCGCTACCCAATTACGGAAGCGGCGTCCCGGGGTCGGCCTCTTGCCGGAACGGACGGGTGAACCTGTTCATCCGTTAGTCGCTTTCCGTAAGGGCAGACACTCGGTTTCGGCTGGGGCACGTACCAGGGTGAAGAATTCCCTGATGGTAGGATCTGTCCGTAGTGGAGAGAGTGCGGCTCCTGAACCCCTCACTCCGGCTTGTCTCCTACTGCGGGAGGAACACCACGTCGGCGGTACCTTGCCACGGCGAAAGGTCGATCTCGATCACCCTATAGGTGTCCCCCGCACGCTGGGCAAGTTCACGGCTTCAGCCAAAGTGCACAATAGGGGAAGTAGAGCCCCGACTCAGACCTGTGGACACACTCAGGGAACCACAAAGAGCGTGAGTCCTCCCTTAGCCTCTTTCCCTTCGGGGAGCCCTTCGTCGCCATCCAGGCTTCTAGGCCAGGAGGAAGCACTAGAGTGGTGGCAAGGCCCGATAACGGACTTACCGCCTACACCCGGGAGATCTCTAGCCCTGTCGGAGCCCTACAGGAGACGCTGCCGCAGCCCAGCCCTGACGGCGCCTCTCCCCCTGAGCACCCGCAGTCCTAGGACGCCCAGGCCCTCCACCGCAGTCTACAACGACGGAGATCTAGGCTCCCTCACTCCCCGGAAGCAGAGGAAGCAGGCCCGACTACTCCGGCTGTTCAGCCCTAGCCCCGAGGGCCCCCGATCAGGTCGAGGCCCCCAGACCACAGGGCCTCCCTGCACCCCACCAGCGCGGCCCTAGGAAGGAGCCGCCCCTCAGGTCAAGGCCCCAGACAAGGGAGCCTCCCTGCCAGTAAGTACCAGTGATTTAATAACCCAGGAAACAAGGGTAAGACAGTGACAGTGACAGTGACCCAGAATACAGTGAAAGTGATCCAAAGTACAGTGACAGTGACCCAGAATACAGTGACAGTGATCCAAAGTACAGTGACAGTGTTTTATAAAAGATATATTAAACAGTGGCATAACAGAAATTCGTGTAACCAAGGTACGAAGTGTAAAGTGTTAAATAACTCGGTCCCCCCCCTACATCGAGGAACCAGGGAGTTTTCTGTGGAACTAGAGGTAGGTGCGCGAGTGAGCCGAAAGGCAAGTGATGTACCCCCGCGACTTGGTGACAGTGTCGAGTGTCGCCATCCGCAACCTACCTCTATTATAGTAATATCTCCGACACAGACTCCCAATCGCAGGGATCCAAAGTGAAACTCCCCCATTTATTATTATCTACAAGTAACATAATAATTAATTCAAACTAACAATCACAGAGGTAATATTCCATTCAAGTAACAGTAAAAGAATATCCACGACTGCCCTGTGCCACGTGTTGATATATATTGGATCAGTCTATGTAAACGAGTGTAATATTGTATCTCTGTTCTCCTATGTACTAAATATCGTTGTATGTACACTGTAATGAGTAGAACTTAAGCAATAGATGTGATACGGTATACTGTCTCTTTTTATGCCCTGTTCCTTTGTTAGTGCATTACATCCGGTCTAGTAAAAGGACCCCGTTCCAGTGCTCGTGTTTTTACGACGAGGTCGCCTTAAAAACACAGCATTACACTGGTGGCAAGCGGTGGTTCTAGATCCGAGTAACGCACGGAGGAACACAAAAGGGAACTTACAATGGCAGCCAAACCACACATCCAACTGCCGAGGTTCAACCTGGACCAGTGCGACATAGACGTATATTTGGACATGGTCAAACCCCTCCTGGACATAGGGTTCGACTCAGACAGAGAAAAGATCGCTGTCACACTACCTAACCTGGGTAAAATAATCACTAGTGTCGCACCAAAAATCGTCCCAGAACTGTCATGGGACCATTTCTCACAAATAGTGAGACAGGCATTCACTCCATCAATAGGCCGAGTTGTCGCTCTCTCTCAACTCGACGCCCTCACCTACGATGGAAACCTGGATGACACATTCACCCAGGCTAGGCGCCTCGTCAGCGCTGCCTATCCTGAGGCACCACCAAATGCCCGGGATATCCATATATTCAATGCTCTATTGAGGATCCTCCCCAGCATAGTCAGGGAGCATTTCTCAATCTACGACCCGTCAGGGAACATGGAAAATGACCTACAACTCGTCCGACGTCTGCTCGCCGCCCGCCCCACACCACAGCCACTCCACGCGGTGACACGTTTTCCTACAAGGCAACACCCCCCTTCCAAACCTAAGCTGCCGCCTCACCAGCCAACTACTGAGCCGCCCCCCACAGTCCCTAGAGCTTACCCGCAGAAGAAGCGCTCAAACCCCAGGGAACAAGGAAACCTCATCACTATTAACCCCTGGGAATTCACGGCTTGCAGCAGCACCTGCCCTCTACACGACATTAGGGAACAGCTCAAAGCTAGCAGGCGCAGAAGCTTTCAACAAGGGTGCAAGAAAGTCTCCTCCTTAGACGACGATGCCCAGGAAGACGACACACCGCCGCACGCTCTCTCGGGAACAGACGACGACGACCAAGAAGACACCACTCCACAACAGATGGATTTTAGGCCTGCCCCCGCACCTCCCCACGGTGGCGGGGGCCACCTCACAGAACTACAGACCCCCAGTTTATGACAAGATTTGGCTAAACGGGGTCAAGGCACGTCTACTAGTGGATACGGAAGCAGCCAGATCGTGCCTCTACTCCCACTTCTACTCCCGCCACATGGGTGCATTCGGCCCCCTCTTCCCCACCTCAGCCAACCTCGTCGACGCGGGGGACGGCCCCCTGCCTATCCATGGGGAAATTCGGGCCCTTCAGACCCACACCCATCAGCAAATATCCACTAGCTACCCATTCATCATATTCGACTCAACATGCAGTCAATATGATGGATATTTAGGGCTGGACCTCCTCCAGAAATTACACGCCACCATTGACTGCCATCAACGCCGCCTCCACTTCAATCCAGCCCACCACAACCAACCAGCAGTCAAGAAGAAGGAAGAGAAAAAAAAAAAAAAAACATCGAAGGCACAACAAGAACACCCGCCCCCACACACTACCATCAGACACTCACCTGTCCCATACCACGGACACACCTAAACCCAACCCAGCCCCTCACACCACTAGACTCCCATCACCACCACCCACCACTCATCATCTGCATCCCTCCCCATCTTTTCCAGCCACTGTCGCCTCCTCTATCACCATTCCACCACACCATGAAGCTTGGGTAAAACTGAACAAACCTTCCCATACCTCCGTTCTCTTCTCACCATCCATCCCCACCGGACCACTCTCTTCCTGTCTAGTAAGCCCCACCTTCCTCCCCCCACATGCCCAAGAAATCCGTATCGCCAACCTCGCTACCACACCACTAACCTTACCAAGAGGACTCATCATCGGCGATACCGAAGAAGCCGAACCATGCCAAACGCCACCCCCAGACCCACCCACTCTCCCCGCCCTACCATCACACCTATCCCCAACCCAAACCAACAGCCTCCGACAACTCCTCCTGGATTTTCAAGACCTATTCTCCTCAGGCCCGGTCGACCTTGGCCATACCACCTATCTCAGCCATGAGATACACACGACAGGACCTCCAATTCGCCAACCATCACGACGGAAAAATCCTAAGCAACGAGAGGAAGAAGACCGGCAGGTCCAGGACATGCTAGATGCCGGCGTAATCTCCAACTCTACTAGCCCATGGTCCTCTCCGGTGGTACTCGTGAGAAAAAAGACGGGACAATCCATTTCTGTGTTGACTACCGCCGAGTAAATGATGTCACAATCAAAGACGCCACTCCCCTGCCACGCATCGACGACTCACTTGACTCGTTACATGGCTCGACATGGTTCTCTACCTTAGACCTGCAGTAGGGTTACTGGCAAGTTCCTGTGCATCCCGACGACAAACACAAAACCGCCTTCTCCACATCAAATGGCAAACATTACGAGTTCAATGTCCTCCCTTTCGGACTCTGCAACGCCCCTGCCACATTCTCCCGTTTAATGGAGTCCATCCTTAGCAGTTTAACTTGGGAGACTTGCTTAGCATACCTCGATGACGTCATTGTTTTCAGTCGTACATGGACCGACCACCTTCACCGCCTCAAGCAAGTGTTTCACCGCATACGCCAAGCAGGACTTAAACTGAAACCAACGAAATGCGTATTGGCAGAGAGATCAGTGTCTTTCCTGGACATCTCATTAATGCCGAGGGCATCTCACCAGACCCAGATAAGCTTCGAGCCATCGCAGACATCCCACTACCCCGCGACGTGCACGAAGTCAGAGCCTTCCTGGGGTTGACATCGTACTACAGGCGATTCGTCAAAGGATTCGCAGACATCGCAAAACCCCTTCACGAACTAACAAAAAAAGGTGAGCCTTTTCTGTGGACCGAGACAAGACAAACGGCCTTTACCACCCTTAAATCAAAATTAACCACCGCCCCAGTAGTCGCGTTCCCAGACTACAACCTCCCATTCCGCCTGTATACTGATGTGTCCCTCGTCACCATAGGAGCTGTCCTTGCGCAGGTACTAAATGGGAGAGAACACATCATCGCCTGTGCCAGTCGCACCCTTAACACGGCAGAGCGGAACTACTCGGCCACAAAGCGTGAGTGCCTAGGGATCATCTGGTCCCTAGAATATTTCAAGTCCTACATCTCAGGCACCCACGTATTAGTCATTACGGATCACCAATCCCTACTGTACAGTGGCTACGGCAGTCAAATACAAACAATGCCCAACTGATAAGCTGGCGAGAAACCCTCGAAGAATATGACTTCGAAATCGCATACCGACCAGGCAGGCTACACACCAACGCCGATGCCCTATCCCGTCTCCCAATCAACGCCATCAAGACAGAACCCGACCTGGTTCAAATGTGGATTAACAAACAACGCCCAACTTGGATTCCACAGACCACATTCAACAAACTCCACCCACATGGCGAACATCTCTTTGACCCGAACGGACACATTGTCCTCAGCCCAGCTACGGCCCACGACACCATGCTCCACCTCCATGCCCACAACGGCATCCACCTAGGAACGAAGAAGCTGCTACAAATCTTTAACGATATGTACTGGACCCCTAACCCATCCACCATCGCAAAGAAGATCAGAAGATCATACAATCATGCCGAGCATGCGCCCTTGGGAAAGACATCACCCGAACACCAGGCCCTACAGGAAAAGTCACAGCACAAAAACCGTGGCAACTACTCTCCCTAGACGTCGTCGGCCCCCTTACACCAAAAGCAGGCTACAAGTACATAATTACCTTCGTGGATGTATATTCTAAGTTCATCATCGCCTGCCCCGCCAAGGACCACACCGCACTGTCAGTCGCCGACGCCCTCACCTGACATGTTTTCCCTTATTTTGGGATTCCACAGGCCCTTCATTCGGATAATGCCCCAGAATTTACGGGAAAAATCTGGGAAGAACTAGCCAGCATATTCGGATACAACATCTCTCACTCATCCCCCTACTGGCCCCAAGGCAACAGCGTATGCGAAAGAAGCCATCGCTCCCTTATGAATCAGGTCCGCACACGCATTACGCAAATGGGAAATGAAGACTGGCCTGCACACGTCAAGATCATACAATGGGGGTTAAATACGTGCCCAAGAGAAGATGGAATAACCCCGCACGAGAGAGTGTTCGGGGAACCACCCCTACTCCTGCCACTCCGCCACCACCTACAACCGCCCACTCCACCCTCCACCACCGACCCTCTCCACCACCTCAAACGCCGCCTCCACCACCTACACTCAAAACAAGATCTAGCACCTGACACAACCCACTCCAACCCATACACACCTGGCCAATCTGTTGTGGTTGCAAACCTCCCTACCCCACCGAAGACCTCCCCCCGATTCAACGGACCTTACAAAATTGTGCGAGTACCTAACCCATACCAAGTCACCGTGGATCAACAGGGGCAACACCGCACATATAGAAACCGCCACGTGCGCCACTTCAATCCACCCGACACCACCCACCCCCGCACTAAGCCTACCTCCACCCTGGCCCGCACACCTGGCCACCCTGACCTTCCTCAACATCACCCCCCAGACTCCTACTACTACTCCTTCTCACCCCCCTCCTCAAACTCTCCACCTACCAGCCCTCCCCCCAATACACCATCACCACAACCTCATACCACCACCACTACTTCACAACCAGACACTCACCCACCGAACACCCCTCCACCCACCACCTCTCAACCCACCCCACCCAGGACGCCCTCGTCACCACAGCCGCCCACCTCCCCCGAGAATCACGCCACCCCCACACCCACCACCGCCCTCCCTCATGACCACTCCCATTATACACGCCACACCGCACCACCAACCATCCCCCCACCTCACCACCGTACACCCTCACCGCCACCACGCACTCAACCAGCCTCACCACCCACACCCACCATAACCACGACCACCACCAGATCAGGACGACTCTCACGCCCACCCACAAGATACACCCCGACACCTCCACCCAGCACACACCTACCCCAAAATCCACCATCCCCACCCACCCCCAACACCTCCCCCATAATCCTACCCCTCCACCAAGCACGTTGGAACTTTCCCAACTCCCAATTCCCCAAAGGACAACGCTTCTTCCACCACATTAGCCCAAATAAAAGCACCAACCTCCCATCACTCTCCAGCATTCAAATTTCATCTCCCCACCAGACACCATTCCCTGAGATGAAGGTGACAAGGGTCCGATGGCAACCTTACAACCACCCACCAACCAGAATCAGAGGCACCGACCACCTGCTGTGCCTCCTACGCCGGACCAACCAGCCGTCCTCCCTCCACTTCACGCTCAGCCCCCACCAGGAGCCTAACCAATTCACCACGCACTAGGTCAGCTTCACCCAACACCTTACCCCAGCCTACCAGACAGCCACCTCCACCACCTACCACCTCCAGTCACGGGGCTGTGACTTCAACGACGCGGAGGGTGGTAAAATGCCCGCCGTGCCCGCCGCAGGACCTCCCACCTCACCACCCCCCACGCCACCACCGAGCCGCCACCCCACCACCACCCCAGGAGGACACACCGGTGAGGTTAGTAGTTCCGGGCAAGAGGGTCATCGGGGCATCCCGACCCCGAGCCCCTATTCCCCGCAAGTGCCCCAACCCCAGGCGTTCAGGCAAACTGCACTACTGTGCAGGCGGGGTAGTGACCGTCAGACCAGGGGTGGGACTGAAAAGAGGTCAGTCCCAGGTAACACCGTATTGACGGTCTTGTTACACCCTCTAGGGCAGGAAGAGGCCCAAGGGCAGGAAGAGGCCCAAGGCTACGGCCAAAAGAAAGAAAGAGAGATAGACACAGGCTACGGCCTGACAGAGTGTGTAAAGGGGAAGGTGACCCCAGGCTCCGGCCTTAACACGCTGAGGAGAGAGAGTTGCCTGTGTGCATCCCTCTCCAGTTGTTCTTTGGCTACGGCCAGAATACGGTCCAGGGTAGAGAGACCCTGCTACCGTACGTGTAGCGCTACCCAATTATGGAAGCGGTGTCCCGGGGTCGGCCTCTTGCCGGAACGGACGGGTGAACCTGTTCATCCGTTAGTCCCTTTCCGTACGGGCAGACACCCAGTTTCGGCTGGGGCACGTACCAGGGTGGAGAATTCCCTGATGGTAGGATCTGTCCGTATTGGAGAGAGTGTGGCTCCTGAGCCCCTCACTCCGGCTTGTCTCCTACTGCGGGAGGAACACCACGTCGGTGGTACCTTGCCACGGCGAAAAGGCGACCTCGATCACCCTATAGGTGTCCCCCGCACGCCGGGCAAGTTCACGGCTTCAGCCAAAGTGCACAATAGGGGAAGTAGAGCCCCAACTCAGACCTATGGACACACTCAGGGAACCACGAAGAGCGTGAGTCCCCCCTTAGCCTCTTTCCCTTCGGGGAGCCCTTCGTCGCCATCCAGGCTTCTAGGCCAGGAGGAGGCACTAGAGTGGTGGCAAGGCCTGATAACTGACTTACCGCCCACACCCGGGAGATCTCTAGCCCTGTCGGAGCCCTACAGGAGACGCTGCCGCAGCCCAGCCCTGACGACGCCTCTCCCCCTGAGGACCCGCAGTCCTAGGACGCCCAGGGCCTCCACCGCAGTCTACAACGACGGAGATCTAGGCTCCCTCACTCCCCGGAAGCAGAGGAAGCAGGCCCGACTACTCCGGCTGTTCGGCCCTAGCCCCGAGGGCCCCCGATCAGGTCGAGGCCCCCAGACCACAGGGCCTCCCTGCACCCCACCAGCACGTCCCTAGGAAGGAGCCGCTCCTCAGGTCGAGGCCCCAGACAAGGGAGCCTCCCTGCCAGTAAGTACCAGTGATTTAATAACCCAGGAAACAAGGGTAAGACTGACAGTGACAGTGACCCAGAATACAGTGATAGTGATCCAAAGTACAGTGACAGTGTTTTATAAAAGATATATTAAACAGTGGCATAACAGAAATTCGTGTAACCAAGGTACGAAGTGTAAAGTGTTAAATAACTCAGTCCCCCCCCTACATCGAGGAACCAGGGAGTTTTCTGTGGAACTAGAGGTAGGTGCGCGAGTGAGCCGAAAGGCAAGTGATGTACCCCCGCGACTTGGTGACAGTGTCGAGTGTCGCCATCCGCAACCTACCTCTATTATAGTAATATCTCCGACACAGACTCCCAATCGCAGGGATCCAAAGTGAAACTCCCCCATTTATTATTATCTACAAGTAACATAATAATTAATTCAAACTAACAATCACAGTGAGGTAATATTCCATTCAAGTAACAGTAAAAGAATATCCACGACTGCCCTGTGCCACGTGTTAATATATATTGGATCAGTCTATGTAAACGAGTGTAATATTGTATCTCTGTTCTCCTATGTACTAAATATCGTTGTATGTACACTGTAATGAGTAGAACTTAAGCAATAGATGTGATACGGTATACTGTCTCTTTTTATGCCCTGTTCCTTTGTTAGTGCATTACATCCGGTCTAGTAAAAGGACCCCGTTCCAGTGCTCGTGTTTTTACGACGAGAAGTCGCCTTAAAAACACAGCATTACATTCGCAATGGTGAGATTTAGATATCTGTAAGAGTAAAATTGAGATTCCAAATCCCTGTGCACTTGTAAAATAATACCAAATGGCCAATCATCTGCACCCAAAAGAAAAAAATAGATATAAAAATATATATATAAATCTGGCAGGCGCAACATCTGCATGATGAAGTTGGCTCATCTTCTACCAAACTGAATAAGGCACGCCAAACTCTTGTCTGGATGATCCTACATTCAAATTTTATCCAACCAACATATAGTCAGCTGCCTAGGCTCATCATCGTCCTTACCAAAATATTTGACAAACTCATTACCTGCTGCCAAGAAAACTATTGGCCTATGAAGCCTCTTCTCAGCTACCTATTCACAAACAGACTAAAATGCCCGCCATGCCAGCCGCAGGACCTCCCACCTCACCACCCCCCACACCACCACCGAGCCGCCACCCCACCACCACCCCAGGAGGACACAGGGGAGAGGTTAGTGATCCCGGGCAAGAGGGTCATCGGGGCATCCCGACCCTGAGCCCCTATTCCCCGCAAGTGCCCCAACCCCAGGCGTTCAGGCAAACTGAACTACTGTGCGGGCAGGGTAGTGACCGTCAGACCAGGGGTGGGACTGAAAAGAGGTCAGTCCCAGGTAACACCGTCTTGACGGTCTAGTTACACCCTCTAGGGCAGGAAGAGGCCCAAGGGCAGGAAGAGGCCCAAGGCTACGGCCATAAGAGAGAAGTAGACACAGGCTACGGCCTGACAAAGTGTGTAAAGGGGAAGGTGACCCCAGGCTCCGGCCTTAACACGCTGAGGAGAGAGTGTTGCCTGTGTGCATCCCTCTCCAGTTGTACTTTGGCTACGGCCAGAATACGGTCCAGGGTAGAGAGACCCTGATACCGTACGTGTAGCGCTACCCAATTACGGAAGCGGCGACTCGGGGCCGGCCTCTCGCCGGAGCAGACGGGTGATCCCGTTTCTCCGTTAGTAGTTTCCCGTACGGGCAGACACTCGGCTACGGCCGGGGCACGTACCAGGGTGGAGAATGCCCTGACGGTAGGATCTGTCCATATTGGAGAGAGTGCGGCTCTTGAGCCCCTCTCTCCGGCTTGTCTCCTACTGGGGGAGGAACACCACGTTGACGGCCTCTTGCCTCGGCGAAAGGGCGACCTCGATCACCCTATTGGTGTCCCTCGCACGCCGGGCAAGTTCACGGCTCCAGCCAAAGTCCACACTAGGGGAAGTAGAGCCTCAACTCAGCCCTATAAACACACTCAGGGAACCACAAAGAGCATGAGTCTCCCTCTAGCCTCTTTCCCTTCGGGGAGCCCTTCGTCGCCATCCAGGCTTCTTGGCCAAGCGGAGGCGTTGGAGTGGTGGCAAGGCCCGATAGCGGATTTACCGCCCACACCCGGACGCTCCTTAGCACTGTCGGAGCCCTACAGGAGACGCTGCCGCAGCCCAGCCCTGACGGCGCCTCCCCCCCTGAGCACCTGCAGTCCCCGGACGCCCAGGCCTTCCACCGCGGTCCCCGACGACGGAGACCCAGGCTCCCTCACGCCCCAGCAGCAGAGGAAGCAGGCCCGAATCCTCCGACCGTTCGGTCCTAGTCCCGAGGGCCCCCGATCAGGTCGAGGCCCCCAGACCGCAGGGCCTCCCTGCACCCCGCCAGCGCGGCCCTAGGAAGGAGCCGCCCCTCAGGTCGAGGCCCTAAACAAGGGAGCCTCCCTGACAGTAAGTACCAGTGACTTAACCACCCAAGAAACAAGGGTAAAACAGTGACAGTGACAGTGACCCCAAATACAGTGACAGTGATCCAATGCACAGTGGCAGTGTCTAATAAAAGTTATATTAAACAGTGGTATCATAGTAAGTCGTGCGTAAACGTTAAACAGTTCAGTCCCCCTCTATAGGAAGGAAGCGGGGAGTTTTCTGTGGAGTTGGAGGTAGGTGCGTGAGTGAGCCGAAAGGCAAGTGAAGTGCTCCCCCACGACTAGGTGACTGTCGGATGTCGCCATACGCACCCTACCTCTATTATAGTAACATCTCCTCCACAGACTCCCGATCACAGTGAACCCAAGTGAAACTCCCCCGTTTATTGTTATCCACCAGTGACACGACAATTAATCTCAACTGACAACCGCAGTGAAGTGATATCTCCTCTAAGTAACAGTAACACATATCCATGACTGCCCTGTGCCCTGTGTTAATGTATATTGGATCAAGCTATGTAAACGAATGTATTCTTGTATCTCTGTTCTATTATGTGTCAAATATTGTGTATGTCCACTGTAAGGAGTAGAATTTAAGCAATAGATGTGATTCGGTGTAGTCTCTCTTTATGCCCTGTTCCTTTGTTAGTGCATTACATCCGGTCTAGTAAAAGGACCCCGTTCCAGTGCTCGTGTTTTTACGACGAGAAGTCGCCTTAAAAACACAGCATTACACAGACACTTATCAAAAACCGCCTTAAACTCATACTCCTGACATGATCTAACCAGTAATACAACCATAATTTTTTTTTTTTTTTTTTTCAATGTGTAGATGGGAAGTGGGAGGTAAAAATCTGGAGATACTTGTGTTGGGGTATGTTCAACTTATACAATCTGCTTCAGACAATTATGGAAGTTTGATTTTCCTTAACAGTAAAACAATGGCTGTAAATTTACTGGCACTGCCAAGCCTAATAAGTACGCAAAATGAAGCAATAACCTATTTTCAGACTTTTACTCACCAATGATCTATTTCTGATATTGATGTCCCCTACATTAAGCCAAGTTCCTCGCCTGAGTCACCAGCTGATGAGTGCAAGTGTGCAATATAGGAAGGTATTGGGCACTTGCAGTCGATGGTGGTCTGCTGGGCGAGGTTCTTCACTTTCTGTACAAATTATGTAAATACATTATATTATCTTGCTTAAGTTATTCTAATTAGGGACGACAGCTGACGTATATGGAAATGTTCCTGACTCGTCAGGTTCCCTTTCATATATTGATGTCCCCTGTATTAGGTTGTGCCTCGACTGACAGTTACCATGTGATGAGTGCAGGTATGTAATGCAGAAAGGCATTACATATCTGCAGTCGATGGTGTTCTGTTAGTCGAGGTATTTTTACCATTAGTGTAGGTCTAGCTATTTGTCTCTGTAGAATTTAGTATAGGTTAGCGATTTGTCTGTTAGGTGATTAATTTTAGGGTCTTTAGATTAGTTTTACTTTATAATATAAGGTATAAAAAATATAAAACCAAGAAAAAATCAAAAAAATAAAACAAAAAAAAATTAAATAAAATTAAAATTATTATATATATATGTACGTTTGCATGAAAGTGTGTCTATATGTATGCATAGAAGCGTGTGTGTGTGTGTGTGTGTGTGTGTGTGTGTGTGTATGTATGTATATATGTGTATATATATGTATATATGTTTAAATGTATATACATATATATATATATATATATATATATATATATATTTATATACATATATATATATATATATATATATATATATATATATAGCATTAATAACCAGGGGCTTCGGCCCCAATGGTTGATGGACCGGAAAAAAAAAAAAAAATACTCACCAAACTTTTGATATGTGTTAGATCTTAGGAATATCAAAACCTAACCAGTCCATGATTCCAGTTGTTTCCTACCATCAACAACATAACTTTTTGACCACATTACAAACATGATGGTTACAAATGTGTTGTCTCCAGCATTATTATTAAGCTTGCTACCACTACACCATAATATCAATAAGAGTTCTGTCTACTTTCCCATACAGTCACTGAGAGTACCTTGTTCCTAGGGTTCTCAACAAGCACCCCAAGTTTGTAAACTTAAGGCTTTCCTTATATAATGCCCTTCATCTTTCCAGTGGTTAACACAGCTGCTTTATGTACCCTAGTGCCTGTTGCCATTAAAGACGACAACGCAGTGACCTGGCTCATGTATTCCTCTACAAGAGGGGACACAACAGTCGCAGACTCTTGTGTTTCTGCAAACAACGGAAAAGTTCCCATCTGGAGGGAAGAACTGCTTAGATCGAAAATATCTGATTCTCCAATATCTGCCATGCTGCTTTGCGTCATCAGCTGACCGGGTGTTTGTTTACATTCGTCAGTACGGCTTGAGTACTGTTTTTGCGGGGCCACTTTGGCTTAAGCCAAAGAGCGAAGCCAGGCTTGAGCCTCAGGCATCACAAAAACGCGCCTCTAGCGTTATAGGAATAAATGCCGAATCGGCATTTGCCCCCCGCATATCGGCGGAAAAAAAAAAAAAAACGCGATTTAGCCCGCATGAACCCATGTAAGAATCGGCCTAAGCGGGTTTTCTTGCTCCCCCCCCCCATCTACTCACCCAAAGGGCACAAGATGACTTCATGTCTTACAAATCACTAAAAATTTCATGCAGTATAATCTGCCTTCATCCTGTGAGTATATATATATATATATATATATATATATATATATATATATATATATATATATATAAACTATATATTTTCAGCACGATTGCAGTACCATGAGAAATTAAACTAAATAACTAGACTGAGTATAGTGATAAGGTTCATTATGTCGACGAATTACATTTTTTGCCCAATTTTTTTTTGTTTTCTTGATTTTTATGATATTGTGGGCAAAATTCAAAATTTTTCATAAGCTTTAGATATATTGGTGAAGTGGTTCAAAATTTCAAAATTTTCGTATCGAAAGAAACATACAGTACTACGAAATTACGAGTATGACCTATTTCAGTGAGAAACGAGAACGTCTTCGGCAAGTGAGCCTAGTGATATATGAATGTAAAATGGCAAATCGGTAATAGATTGCTTTGGGAAGTGACATGTGAAATGTAGCTAAGCTGAAGATGCACAGAAATCAGACAAAGGATTGAGTAAGTGCAGCGTTGCTCCTCAAACTATACCGTACGGTAAGTGTTATAAGTTATTGAAGAATGAAGTATTAAGGGTATGATGTGTTATTGCGATGGTATTACTAAATTTTTATATTATATATTGAGAACTTGGATAACTAGAATGTCCGGTAAAATTTTGGTGTTAGCCCCACTTGTTTCCGCCGTGAACGAAGTCCTGCACCCCTCATGCCCTTTTTTTTTTTTTTTTTTTTTTTTTTTTCCCCTAAGATTAATATGATTCTGACCATCCTTTCCGTCGCTTTTTTTTTTTTTTACTTTTTTTTTTTTTTTTTACTGCAACAGGGCGTGGAACATCTTACACGATTTACAAAATCCTTCCCATAATAGATTGTTGGCACATTCTCCTATCCCGGAGTTCGACTTTGCAATTTTTTTTTTTTCCTTTTTTTTATGACCCATTCTTATATTTGTTCCCATCTCATAGTCAATATTATGTCCCCATGCAATATTTTTTAAACAGTTTCTGCTATACTTTATCTTTTTCTTTACTGCATCTGTATATATTGCCAGATGCCTTTACTGTTTCTTTTTGTGTTCATTTCCTCGTTATAATTTCATATGCCTCACACAGATATGTAGGTGATTTTATTTTTTTCTTTACACATTATACAAAGTAAGCCCTTGTAATGTATTTATTGTTAAAATTTTCTTTGACGTTTATTATTCCTGTTCTTAAATATTCATGCTTTCTCAAAGTTCAGTTTTTCTGAATACAGTCATTTGTTTCCTGTTTGGTGGCTTCCTTCGTCTTCCATGCCTCATCTCCTTATGTTTTCTTCAGTATTTTAATCCTGTATTTCTTTTTTACTGGTATATATATATATATATATATATATATATATATATATATATTTTCCATTCCAGCCAGGTTTTCAGTTATAACGGTATTGTATTCATCTTTGAGGTGTCAGATTTCTCTTTTGTATTCCGTTTAATTTTCCTCACAATTCATTTTCATGTTCATGTCATTTGCATCCTCTTCCCAGCTATTTAGCTCTATGTAGTTTTCTAACTTTTTCTGATTTATCCTAGTCTCCATTCTGATTCATCTCAAAAAGCAGTGCACATTTTGGTGGTGGTCTTGGCAGTTTTTATAATTTTGTAATATGTGTAGTCTAATTATCATTTACATCCTTTGTCTTCTTCCATGTTTCTGCCCCTAACAGTAGCCAACACAGGTGTTCCACATGCATCAAACAGATTTAGTCCTGCTTTTATTCTACTTTTTTTTTTTTTTTCCTCCCATCTTTCCTGTCGCTTTATATTACTCCTGTTTCCTTTTCAGGTGGCTTTATGCTGAATGACAAGCTTTGTGGTTTCCTGTGGAAACCATTGACAGCATTGGGTGGTAACCACATAACCAACCCGTACCGGTATGTGTTCCCTGTGTGCCAGGTGGGTTGGCAGAGGGTTAGTGCCCCTCCCCGTAAAACAACAAACTCGGAGACAAATGGGTCCACCTTACAGTATCATGGTGTCTGGCTATAGGTAGATAACTCTTTCGTTCACCATTACTTTTGTTAACGCTGTTTTAAATGTCTTCACTCTGCTTCCCGAGGTTGGATTATTTTTCCAAAGTACAGTACTCGTGATTAACTGATTTGTGGATTTCCTTTACGTTAATATCCAGCTTGCTGCATTTTCCTACAAGTGCTGTACCGGTAATTATTGTTTTTTTAATTGTTCATTTGCAGCATCTTCATTTTCTGAAACATTTCTGTGGTCCTGATTAATTCTTGTATGGTCTTTTTTTTTGTGCAGTGGACATGATGTCATCCTAAAAATTATCAGGCTAATTTTCACTTCTCCCACCATCCATTCCTTTCCATTTGTCACTGTTATTCTGCTCAGTGAGTCTATTGTAACTGAGCTTATTTTTGCTCATAATATGGAGCCTTGTCTAATTATCTCTAACATGGACTTCCTTGCATATTCCTATTTCTGTCACTGATATTAAAACATTTTCAGAATATATTTTATACAGTATCAAAGTCTCCATTTTTTTTGCTTTTATTCCTTTCAGCCATAATTCTTTCATTACTCCTTTTAATACTAATATAATGAAGCATTTTGATATATGGAAATATACTGCTGTTATATATATACATATATATATATATATATATATATATATTATTTGAGCATCCTCTTCTTGCCCCACAGTAGTTCATTCATTCATTGCCAGACGCCATGTATCCCAAACGGGGTGGCCAAGGGCTTAGAGTTAATTGTTTTACAGGGAGGGGCACTAATCCTCCACCAACCCCACTTGACACGTAGGGAGAACGAGCCAACAGCATCTGGTGTTCCCAGACGGTCACCCATCCAAGTACTAACCAGACCCAACCACAGTAGTACTTACTCATATTCTGTAGCTTTTCACTTTCATTTGCTTCTGTTATTTTTTCAAGAACTTTAACAGATGGGAATTTATTATGATTTATCAATAATTATTCAAGTCTCTTGTTTCCCATGCCTTTATATACCGTAACGTATGCTTATAACCTGTATGCCATTCCTTTGGTATTGTTTCATTTTCATATACCGGTATACACTCAATCCTCGGCTATCACGGGTTCCGCTATAGCGTATCTCGCTATCACACCTATATAAAAAACTACCCAAATACCTTTATCATGCACTAAATGCCTGCTATCGTGCACCACAAATGCTCAAAAATTTAAAAAAGGCCAGGCTCCAATGCTCCACCCAGCCAACAAAAGCTTCACTCCGTGATTGGTCATGTGACGTCAGCGGCAGCTGAGCGCTGATTGGCAGCCCGACCGAGTCTCCTGCCTGCCAAACCATTCAAGTGCGCGCCCTCAGACCGTGAACAGTGATAGCAAGAACAATAACCTTTTTTATGATATGACCATGGCCAACGTACCCCCTCCCCGTCACCCTACCATCGCCCAACATAATGCTGCGGCACCTGGCAGGGAAATAAAGAAGAGGAAGAACCTAAGTTATGCAGATAAACTGGAAATGTGAAACTTACAGAGAATGGTGAGACCAAGCGAAGTGTGGGGAATAAATATAACATCAATGAATCAACTGTGAGGGGTATTTATAAGAATCGTGATCACATCATAAAACATGCTCATTTTTAGACTATTGTATATTATGTGGTACAAAAAAGGTATATTAGGGGTAAATATTGAGGTCATGGCACCAGTTAGAATTATTACCATAAGTTCTTCAATTTGGCTCTCACGGTTTCGGCTATAGCGCAGCCATAGCGGGACCAATTGGGAGTGATAGCCGAGGGTTGAGTGTATACTATTTTCATCACCCTTATAATAGAATTTCAGAGACTTTTGCACCATTTTATCATATCATTATAAATTTTGTCTGATCCTGTAGCTTTTCCAACATTTAGTCTGGCCACTACCTCTCTCACTTCTGTAGCTACAGTACTCAGTTCGTCACTGCAGTCTGTGTTTTCCTATCTCCAGCATTCACTTATTTTCTGACAGTTCATTGTATTTCTCACATCCATTTGCCATGTCATTGCTCTTATATACTGGTACATCACTGTAATATTGTTACTCTTTCTTTAATCTACTGTGGATCCCTCACATCTTTTCCCCCTTTATCTTATGTATTGAGATGGTGCTTTGTGTTTTCCCTCCTTATTTCCCAAAGCACATCATTATGATTCCTTTTGCAACTTATATTTTCAGCAGTTTTTTCCAGCCTTATTTCTTCAGTTAATTCAACTTTGCAAGTTATTTCTTTTCAATATCCCTTTACCTGTTTTCATATACGGTATTTCTTTTTCCTTCCATTAATCTTTTAACATCTTTGTCAGTTCCATGTTTTACTTTTTCTGATATTCTTATTTTCCCAAATGCCTTATCTAGCATTCCATATAAGTGACCAGTGGAAAATGGAGGGGTTGTATGTTGGGGAGAGTGGCAAAAAAATGGTCCTTTGCAAGGGAGATGTACAGTCTGTCCTCGTCTAACACGGTTAATTGCTTCCGCGCCCCTACCGTGTTAGAGAAATTTCGTGTTACAGAGACTCTTGAAACCCCCCGTTGCCTTCCACACCCCTGCCCCAAGTCCACTTTTTCCCCCCTTGTGGTGCAAAATTTTTTATAACCCCCAATTTTAACCTCCTAGAAAACATTAATATGGTTTTAAAAATGATAAAAGAGTATTATTACAGTTAAAAGCCACATTTTATTTATCTTATGGGAGGCAAGCTGAGGGATGGTGTGGGAGGGAGCAGGCAGAGTGGGGAGGCAGGTGGGAGCAGGGAGTGTCCTGATTGGTTGTGTGTGTGTATTTACCTATTTGTAGTATACAGGAATTGAGCAATGCTTGTGTTGTCCTGTCTCCATATCCACATTTATCAAGTCTACCATTACACACATCAATATTTTTCTCATGCACCACCTCTTTGTCTAAGTCGTTCCAAATATTTAAGTATTTACCAAATATACCTAATTGTGATATACACGGAATGTACTATGCTCGTGGGTTTCTGTCGCTGTTTCTCAGTAAGTCAAATTTAGCTTTAAACTCGTTTAAGTTTTTAGACTGGACGATCTCTTTGTCCAGGCTATTCCATAAGTCTATACTTCTGTAAGGAAAGCTATATTTCTTGATATCCTTCAAGCAGCTTGACTTTTTCAATTTCATTCCGTGTCCTCTTGTTGCTCTCTTATCCCATACAAACAGATCTTCTTTGTCAATTTTATCTACTCCCACCTTGGTCCTGAACACTGCAATCATGTCTCCCCTCTTTCTCCTTTCCTCTAAGGAAGGCAAATCTAGTTTTTCCAGCCTCTCTCTGTATGACAGGTCTGTCAGACTGGGGACCACCTTGGTTGCTGTTCTTTGTATTCTGTCAATCTTGTTTATATCTGTCTTTTTGTGTAGGGACCACACTACCGCTGCATATTCTAACCTGGGGCGGATCATGGCCACTATCAATTTTTTCATAATCTCCTCATCCATATAATGAAATGCTACTCTTATGTTAGTCAAGAGTTTATAAGTGTCTCCAACTATCTTGTTAATGTGCTTTTCTGGTGACAAACTGTCTTGGACCAGCACTCCCAAATCTTTCTCTTCTCTCCTTTTTGTGATTAATTCATTACCCAACAAATAAATCAGTGATGGCCTCCTGGTACTTTTACCCATTTCCAATATTTTACATTTCTTTACATTAAGTTTCATTTCCCACGTCCGGCTCCAATCATGTATCCTATCCAAATCCTCCTGCGGTATTTTACAATCCTCCTCAACCTCTACCTTCCTCAAGATCTTTACATCATCAGCAAACAGACTTGCATAACTGTTCACTCCATCTACCATATCATTTACGTAAATCAGGAACATTACTGGCGCCAACACCGAGCCTTGAGGGACTCCGCTTTTTACTTCCCTCCATCCAGACATCCTATCCTTTATTACTGTCCTCATTTGTCTGTCTCACAAAAAGTCTCTCAAAAAGTCTCTCATCCATTCCAGAAGTTTCCCCTTCAGTCCTCCTATATATTCTAGTTTCCACATTAGTCTCTTATGAGGTACCTTGTCAAAGGCCTTCTCTGAGTCTAAGTACACACAATCCACCCAACCATCTCTCTCCTGTACCACGTCAATCGCTCTTGAGTAAAAGCTCGACAAGTTAGAAACACATGACCTTCCACTTCTGAATCCAAACTGACATTCAGCCAAAATATTCATCTCTTCCAGATATTTTATCCTTCTGTCTTTCAGGATTCTCTCACACAATTTTGCGACCATTTGGTTAGAGACACTGGTCTATAATTCAGGGGTTCTTCCCTGTTTCCTCCCTTGTAAATTGGTATCACATTTGCCCTCTTCCATTCTTGTGGCACTTTCCCCTCTTCCAGTGAGCATACGATTAAACTGTGAATTTTATCCGCCAGTTGTTCTCTGCATTCCTTCAGTACCCAATTAGAAATTCCATCGGGTCCTGGGGCTTTCCTTACATCTCGAGTTTCCAGTAATTTATACACTTCCTGTACCTCCACTTTTATATCTTTTATCACTGGAACATTTCTAATCACTCCCTCCCCTTCCACAAGCTCCTTTTCTTTAGTGAAAACTGACTGGAAATGTTTGTTCATTATTTCTGCTTGCATTGCCGCATCCTTAAAGACCTCTTCTTCTACTTTCAGTTTGGTGATTCCTTCCTTTCGTTTGTTTGCCATTAACAAATCTATAAAACAGTTTGGGTTCATCCTTGCATTTGTCTATTATACCTTTTTCAAAATTCCTTTCTTCTTCTCTACGTGTATGTGTGTGTGTGTGTGTGTGTGTGTGTGTGTGTGTGTGTGTGTGTGTGTGTGTGTGACCCCACCAATCATAGTGGACTGATAAAGGATTTGATGTAGAGATAAGTTTCATAATACATAAGGAAGAGGGAAGTTAAAATGAAAGGCAGCCAAGAGGTTCACACTGCGGTTACGTCCCAGGGGATTTTCATGGAGGGCTGAAAGGAATCGCAGGTTGCAAGATCCACCTGTCCATACTTGCCACTCCTAAACCCCCTGTCTTCCCTCCGTTGCTCTCTCTCTCTCTCTCTCTCTCTCTCTCTCTCTCTCGATACACACCACAACAAAATGTAGAGAGAGAGAGAGAGAGGAGTGTTGGAAGAGGATGGGACGAAAGGATTGAGGCACTGTATGCTGGTACGCTACGTTTAAGAGACAATGAAAGGAGCGAAAAGCTGAGGGAAAATAAAAATAGGGTGATAGAACAGTGGAAGTGGAGGGATTGCATATACAAGTATATGCATTTTCTCCAGTGCTCGCATTTGCAATATTTCTTCATTAATTTCCAAAGGAAATGATAAATTATTGTTGCTCCTGATGAAAACAAACCAAAGAAAACACATAAAACTGCATAGCCAGTGTTTTGTAAGTAAAAGTATATGATAGCCTACTGTAATTTGAAGCTTCTTAGTCAGACCTAGAATACTACATACTTATTATAATAGTGTATGTTTATCATGGTACTTGAAGCCCTCTCACGTGACTTTACAAACGGACTCCCATGGGAGATGTTGTATGCTGGTGATTTGGTGTTGATTGTAGAGAACGAAAGGGAGGCGGAGGAAAGATTTAGGAAGTGGAGAGATGGTATGGCGCACAAGGGCTTAAGAGTAGATGCAGATAAAAAAAAAGTGATATCTAGGGTTGGTGGCGGTACTGTCAAAGACAAGGGAGAGTGGCCATGTGCAGTTTGCCACAAGGGCGTGGGAAGTAATTCCATCTTGTGCAATGTTTGTGATAAATGGGTGCATAAGAGATGTAGTGGTATCAGAGGTAGACTGCGAGATAACGCTGATTTTATGTGTACGGCGTGTCGGGGAGAGCATGTAGAGATTGTCAGGTGTGAAAGGGTTGAACTTGCTGGCGAATCTCTTGAGTGTGTGGAAGAGTTTTGTTATTTAGGAGACATTTTGTGTGCTGCAGGTCAGGCTGGAGCTAGATCTGTGGCTAGGGTGAGAAGTGATTGGAAGAAGTTCAGAGAGCGCTTGCCTCTCCTGACATTGAGAGGACTCTTTCTATGTGCTAAGGGGTCTTTGTATGCAGCATTTGTTAGGAGTGTAATGCTGTAGGGTAATGAGACCTGGGCAGTAGAGGAGGAGGATATTCGCCAGCTCAGACGTACAGAAATGACAATGATTAGGTGTCCCTGCGTGCAAGGTCTGGGGGGGCTGGGTTTACAATGGAGGGTTGAGAGGTAGGATGGGACTGGAGTGTATTGGTGTTGTGATGAGGAGAAGTAGATTGAGATGGTTTGGACATGTGGAGGGGATGGGGGATGATAATTGGGTGAGGAAGGTGAGAATTGTTAATATTGGGGGTGGGGTTATGAGGGGTAGACCGAGAAAGACATGGGACTGGGTCATTAAGTGTGACCTCAGGGTTAAGGGACTGAACAGGGAGGCTGCAGTGGATCGTGCAGCATGGAGAGCCGCCATTAGGTGACCAAGGCCAACGCATGCAAGCATGTTGGAGCCTTTAAAAACAAAACGAAACGGTGTATCTCCTATTTTTAATATTCATCTATCCATCATCCAATCCTGTATTGCCCCATGAGGAGCATAGGAGTCCGGGGCTAGGCAATTTGGTCCTGACATTTACGATGAGAGTGACCAGCCTCACTCATCCCTGAGTGTGGCTGGTCACTCTCATCTTAAATGTCAGGACCTTCTTGCTTTTTTTTTTTTTTTTTATGCGAGGAAGAAGGAACCAAATGCCATGAGCTCGCAGTAAGAGTTCCCTCAAAGAGAAAAACAAAATACAATAGAGAGCCAAATTCAAGATCCGATCATTTTGAGATGCCTGGACACACTGCATTTGAAAGACTGGAGATCATAGGCAGCAAGAAATACAGACAGAGGGAGACAGTTCCAGAGCTGACCTGTTGCATAAATGAAAGACTGGGAGTAACGGTTAACTCTTGGATTTGAGAGTTGGACAGAAAAGGGATGAGAGTTTGCTGCCAGACGGGTGCTACGCGCCCGTCATAGAGGTGGAGGAATGCAAGCAGACAGTTCAGAGGAGCAGTGACCATTAAAGTAGCGATAGAAAAGAAATAAAGATGCAACAGTGCGGCAAAGAGACAGAGGTTGAAGGGAGTCAGTAAGAGGAGGAGAGTTAATAAGACGAAAAGCCTTTGACTCCACCCTATTGAGAAGGGCTGTTGTGGGGAGCCTCCCCACACATGAGAGTTGTACTCCACACAGGGGCGGATAAAACCCCTGTATAGAGTCAACAATTGTGCAGGGGTAAAGAAAGAGCGGAGTCGGCTTAGCACACCCAATCTCTTGGAATCAGATTTTACAAGAGATGTAATATGATCTTTGCAAGATAAGTCCCGAGTAAATGAAACCCCAAGTATGTTCAAGGATGATGCAGGATTAAGCTGAATATTATTAAACATTAATGGGTATACCTGTGGAAGATTTTGTCGGGTTGATAGGTGTAAGAACTGAGTCTTGGATGCATTCAAAACAACCATATTATTTTTACCCCAGTCAGAGATACGAGCCAAGTCAGACATTAGGTGTGCCATAGCCTCATCCCTTGTTTGTTGAAGCAACTGTTGAGATGGGCGTTGCGGGAACCGAATGGAAAGGTGAAGGGTGGAGTCGTCAGCGTATGAGTGGATAGGGTTAGATGTACAGCTTAGAAGATCATTGATGAATAAAAGGAAGAGAGTTGGTGATAGGACAGAGCCCTGAGGAACACCACTGTTGATAGATCTAGGAGAAGAACGATGGCCGTCTACAACAGTGGCTATAGAATGACCAGAAAGTAAGCTAGCGATGAAGGCACAGATAGAAGGATAGAAACCGTAAGAGGGCAGTTTGGAAATTAAAGATTTATGCCAGACTCGATCGAAAGCCTTTGAGATGTCAAGTGCAATGGCAAAGCTTTCGCCAAAGTCCCGAAAGGAGGATGACCAGGAGTCTGAAAGGTAGGTGAGAAGGTCGCCAGTGGAGAGTCCCTGACAGAACCCATACTGACGATCAGAAAGAAGGTTGTTATAGGAAAGATGCCTTAAAATTTTTCTATTGAGAATTGACTTGAAAACTTTTGAAATACAGGACGTTAAAGCAATTGGGCGATAGTTAGAGGGTTGGGAGTGGTCACTCTTCTTTGGGACTGACTGAATGAGAGCAAACTTCCAGCAAGAAGGAAAGGTACAAGTTGACAGACAAAGGCGAAAGAATTTGCCTAGGCAGGGTGTAAGCACAGAAGCACAGTTCTTGAGAACAACAGGAGGGACCCCATCAGGCCCATATGCCTTGTTAATACTGAGGCCAGTGAAGGCAGAAAATACATCAACTGAAGAAATTTTAATGTCGGCCATGAGGAAGTCAGAGGGGGGAAGTGATGGAGGAACAGCACCGGAATCGTCTAAGGTGGAATTGGAGGAGAAAGTCTGTGCGAAGAGATCTACTTTATCAGTAGAAGAAATAGCTACAGAACCATCAGAGTAGAAAAGAGGAGGGAAGGATGATGAGGTAAAGTTGTTAGAAAGATTTTTGGCAAGGTGCCAGAAGGAGCGGGAAGAATTTGAGTTGGAGAGTTGAGAGCATATAGTATGGATGAAATTATTTTTAGTAGAGCGAAGAACAGACTTAGCCTGATTCCGGGCAGAAACGTAAAGATGATGTGATTCAGGGGTGGGTTGGCTCCGGTACCTTTTGTAGGCCCTCTCCTTGTTGCGGACAGCATTAGAACAAGTGTGATTAAACCAAGGCTTTCTTTCGTTAGTCAAAGGATATGAGAAAGGAAAGTATGCTTCCATGCCCGAGAGAATAACCTCCGTAATGCGCAAGGCACACTCAGATGGCTCCCGGCCACGGAAGCAATAATCATTCCAGGGAAAATCAAAGAAGTACTGCCTGAGGGCCTCCCAGTCCGCGGCTCCAAAATGCCACAGACGACGTTTCCCTGGAGGGTCCACAGGCCGTACCGGAGTGATAGGACAGGTTAAGGTAATAAGGTTGTGATCGGAGGAGCCCAACGGAGAGAACAGAGTAAGCAGAAGGATTAGTTGTGAGGAAGAGGTCAAGTATGTTGGAGCTCTCTCCAAGGCAGTCAGGGATACGGGTAGGGTGCTGTACAAGCTGCTCTAGGTCATTAAGGATAGAAAAGATGTAGGCTTGTTCACCAGGTGGATCCGTGAAAGGAGAGGAGAGCCAAAGGTGGTGGTGAACATTGAAATCTCTTAGAATGGAGATTTCAGAGAAAGGAGAAATGGATAGAATGTGTTCCATCGTAGAAGTAAGATAGTCGAAGAATTTTTGATAGTCAGTAGAATTAGGGGATAAGTAAACAGCACAGATATATTTAGCCAGAGAATGACAGGAAAGAATCGAGTTCAGGAACACGAGAGCAAGATGAGTCGTTGCGTATATATACACAACAGCCACCTTTGGCTTTGAAATGAGTATAGAGAAAGTATGAGGATACAGAAGAGGGTTTGCTGTCAGTTGCCTCAGACAGCTGAGTCTCCGTTAGAAAAAGGTGAGGTTTAGAGGAGGAGAGGTGGTGCTCAACAGAGCGAAAGTTAGAGGAAAGGCCGCGAATGTTGCAGAAATGAAGAAGAGAGTCAGACAGTGGTTCCAGGTTCCTATGCTCCTCATAGGGAAATACAGGATTGGATGATGGATTGATACTAAGAGTGGGAGATAAAGTATTATTCAGTGTGAAATACATTATCTGATGCTGCTGTACTGTACGGTGCAGTAATCTCTTAGTTATCTGACGTAATAGAGCCAAAGACATGTCCGGGTAGTGGCTCCATCTGGATATCGGACTTCTTCCCTGGCCCCCATTCGTACATAACCAAGTTTTGAAAGCCAGTGTAAAAGGCCACTACAGTATATCATACAGCACTTGTTCCTGTTGTTCAACTCTATCTGGTCAAGGAGACCTAAAAATGTAGTAGGCACACAAAACATAATGGCAAAATGGAATAAAATTATCATACATTACTGTAAGCTAGAATAAAATCAGTGTGAACACTTGCGATTCAACCATCCCGCATCAGTCTTAACCAGGATCTCCTGCTTCTTTTTCCCTAGTGAAGGGGCCATCATCACACACTCTAGGAAAAGGCATGCAAAGAATAGCAAGGCCGGTTCGAAACAACCACAGAAACCACCACATGTTGCAATAATAACTGTTTTCATTGCTGCATGGCAACTGAGAGCGAGCAAGAGGGGTCCCTGGCGGATGCTGGGTAAATTAATCAGCCAGACACGGGGATGCCACCGGGCGGAAATTTTTTGTGTAATCAATTTCCAAACGGACACAAGCATTTTGTCTACAGTGGCAAAAAATGCATGAATAATGGTCTGGAACAGCTATATCACAGCGTCCAGGTAATGGATTGTCTGGGTAATGGTCATCTAGATAATCAAGAGATTACTTTAGGCTACTTTCATTTTCAGATGCATGGTATTTAAATTTTTAAAGAGCTTGATATTTCCCACGTAAAAGAAAGTCACTTAAACTGTACCCACATCAGACACATGAATGAACACACACTGATCGTCATCAGGCATAATAAGTATTGATTAAGCAAGATTAATGGTAGTACAGGGGGGTCCCGATCTTACGAGCTAATTGTGAGCAAGGATTTTGCTTGTTAGCCGAATTCTCATTTAAAAAAGTGAAGAACTTATGGGAAAAATAGGGTTAGGGAGCAAGGCCTCGGAACAGCGTCCACCAAAAGTACTGATCATTTTAAGCTGGAATAAGGGGTTAATACAAGAGGGTAATACACCTGAAATATAAAAACCATTAATATCGCAGAATAACATAAATTGTAGGTAAAATAGGGATTGGGTGAATAACCAGCCAAGTAACCTCCACCCACCACCAACACCTCTGACAGACAGTTTTAAGCAGGAATAAACGGTTAATACACATGAAATACAAATACTCTCTTATCAGTTCTCGTAAATTGGGATTTTGAGGGGTTTTACCTGCTCGTTAAATAGGCAGTGGTGCAAATTCCAAGACGGTCTTAGCGAATTCTCGTTAAACGATTGCTTGTTAACCAGGATTTGCCTGTAACTGGAATTTAAACCAGCCGTGACACAGCAGTAGAGATGAACAAGTTTTGTGTGGAGAGGAAGATCTGAAGTTGACTGGCCAGAGGAAGGGAGACTGAGCAGTATCTTGAATCCATTGAGGGTACTGTGGTTCAAGTAATCCAGGGTAAGTGTTAAACTTGCAGTGGATTACATGGGGTTCTAATACACTTATTGGTCAAGGTCAGACCAGAGTGGGTGAGGGGGACAAGGACGTCAGTAGCAGTTTTTGTGCCTACATCAAGACTAACCTGATCAGATTTGAATAGTTAACAGTGCCTCTGTCTCTGCTTGCTTTCACCCACACCAGATAGTTTGACTTTGTCTATGCATGAAATCCCTTCACTTTCCTTTTCCATCCAGTTACTACATTATATTTCTTTTCCTTAATTTTTTCCTAGATCTTTCAGAACTAATTACCACAGAACTGACTAGTTTCTCATACATATTTTGAATTTCTTGCACATGCTTAGAGTTTCTACAACCAGTTAGACAACACTGATAGGCATCAGTCGCTCTCACATTCCGTGCTATGCTAAGAGTCTGTCTTTCTATTTCATGTAATTCAGTTACTTTCTTATTAACCCAGTGCACAGCTTTTATATTAAAACAGTCATCTTCCTGGCTGCAGACAGATTGATAACATAAGCTGTCATCAAAATGAAGACTAGCTACATGGGGTTGATTATCGGACCCTATTATATAAAGAACTCTTACCTCGGAAACCCATACAGAACATGAGTAGAAGTCTCTGACTCAAGTATATTACAAGCAGAACAGTTGTAATGGTAGTGGTAATGGTTAAAGTAGTAGTAGAAGTAGTAGTTGTAATGGTACTGGTGGTAGTAGTAGTAGTTAAAGGCAAGCAATTGCCCTTGCAGGGCTGTCCTGAACAATGAACCAATGTTCCCTTGTTGTGGACAGTACCTCATCACAGCGAGGCACAGGGTTCCTAGATGGACTTTGCAATTGTGTCTCTCTACCCAGTTACCCTAACAGGGGCTGCATAGTAGGCTCCACATCATCCCATTATTTGGTTGTTACCAACCAGTGGTGTGATTGGTTACATTGGTTACAGGAAACCATTTAGGCTTGTCATTATGTGTAGAGTTACCTAAGAAGTAGACAGTAATACATTTAGTGGGTGGATGGTGGTCACCACCACCTACCACAAAGAGAGGAGAGGTGAAGTGTAAAGGAAGTGAAAGGTAGAGTTAGCCAGGGAAGGAAAATAGCTGGTGATATGAAAATTTGATACAGAACAGAGGTCTGAGTTTGTGGCTTTAATAGGCTTGCACGAAGGCATTTTAGTGCCCACACTAATATACAGGTGTGAGACATTGTTGTGGCATAAAAATGAAAAATCAGAAGTTAAGGGCAGTGGTGATGGGGTTATTGAGGAATTTGTGCAAAATGCAGAGAGTATGTAGGATGAATAGCTGATGTAATTAATGAAAGGGTGGAATATGGTTGCCTCTGGCAAATAATGTTGAAGTGAGTACCAGTATGCTTAGTTTGTATTGTGGAAAGATTTTTTGTAAATAAGGTAAAGAATTGGAGTGAGAGAGAGAGATTACATATATATATATATATATATATATATATATATATATATATATATAGATATATATAGATATATATAGATATAAGTGAGTAGGTTTGAAGGTGGGAGGTGTTGTAAACCAAGAATTAGGTACCAGGTATGGTAAGTAAATACGGTAAATGAGTGAAAAACATGAGGTATAGAGGTTGAAGAGGCTTCGGAACTGACAGGAACGAGCTAGTTAGGGGGAAAAAAAATTGTACAAAGGAATGCATGGCAAGGGTTTGGGACCCCCCCCCTTTGTTTTACCCTAAGCTATTGGGCTGACTCTATTAAATAACCGGAATAGGAAGCACATAGGCAGTACACTATATATGGATGGTTAACCCTCGAAGTTGGAGTCAGCCTCCTAGGGGCATGAATGATGAGTGATTGCATGTGTGGCCTACTTCAGTGGGTATGTTGTTGATTACCAGTAGTTCTTCCTCATTAATGATACAGTAGGTATGCACAGAATGCGAGCTCACAGTACGCGAATCTCATTGTAGGGGAGGACCTATTTTTTATTGTATTTTAGTGTATTTTTTAATAGTAAGCGGATTGAGCTCGTAATAGGCGAGACGACAGCGAAGAGTAGTACCCTGAGGCCAACGCAAAGCAGGAGACTGCAGCAGAACAGCCAGCACCACCAGTGATGGAGAGTGGAGACTTGTCGATGATGGAGATCAGCTGGGTACTGTGTGCCCTAGATAAATTCAAGGAAGAATTCAAGGACATCGAACACACTCTGTTGCGAGTGGAGGAAGTGATGACTTTGCTGGACAGATCCTTCTGCCATGACATAGACAGGCACAACCAGGAGGTTAATGGAAGGAAGTAAACCCTCATCACCCGTTACCTGTGGCCTCAAGAAAGTGAAGAATCGCTCCCTTCAGCATCAGAAAAGCTATTTCCTGGGGAGCATCAAGAGGATGATGCGATGTCTGAGGTGTCAGAAATAGACTTTGAAGGGTTTATTAACAAATTGAGTGCATTAGCTGGTGAAAGTGTTGAAAGTGCTGGTGATGAGAGTGGTGAGGAGGTGGTGTGTCATGTGGTGCAGGAGGTGCACGCTAGGTGCCTCACCTTTCCTCGGATCCCCTTCTTACGTCCATCAAGCCTGTTGTCCTCTTGAGTTAAGGTGAGCAGCTATAATCTTGTTGGTTTAGTTAAGCCATATCCTCGTTGATTTAGTAAAGCCATCATCTTGTTGGTTTACTTTATCTTAGGTAATATGTCTTAAATAGTTTCCCTGTACAGTACAATACTTAGGTCTGAAAGGAGTCTCAGGGGTTACCAATGAAGGGGGGGGGGTGCCGCCCATATGTGGCAGTATCGTAATTAATGAGGTCTTGCCTAAGTGACGTATTTGCTACTGCTATAAAGCTCGAATTGGGAAAAGTTGTCAATACCATCTCAGCACTTTTGTGGCACCTCAGTTTGGGTTACCTTTCCTAGAAGGGTAGTTAAGTCGTACCCCATCTGCTCGTGGTGACCTCGCAGACACCCTGTTTTTTTTTCATTTCTGTTTTTTTTTTTTTTTCGGTGTTCTTTTTTTCTCCTAAATTAGGGTGACACAGACGGGGGCGGCGCTGCCTGGGTTTATCCTGGGTAGTATTGTATATACTTTTTGCTGTTGTTGTTGTCATGTTTTGTTTTTTGTTTTCCCTTACCATGAGCAAACAACACCAGTGCCCTCGCTGCAGTAGGTCTGTAGCAAAAAGTGCAAAAGCACTGAAGTGCGCCTACTGCAGTGAGTGGGTTCATTCAGCTTGTGAAAATTTGGACGCGGGCAACTATCCATTTATGATGAAGAGCCACCAGCTGGGCTTTTGCTGGCTGTGTAGCCAATGTGTTGCACCAGCAGACGAGGTCTTGGCTGGTGGAGGAAGTAGTACCAAGAAGGAGTTTGAAGATAAAGTTATTGGGCCAATCTTTCAGGCAATTAGAGAGGTTTCAAATAGACTGGAGGCACAAGAGCCCAAGGTCTCATCACCCATGGCAGTCATGCAAGATCAGGCCAAGTCATTTGCGGATGCTGTTCGTGGGTCTCTTGTGGGGGAAAGGAAGGATCTGCTTGGGGGCGTGATTGAGATCAGTGCTCATGGCCAGAAAAAAGCCATTCATAGTCAGCATGGACTGATTGTAAAACCAAAGAGTGGTGCTGAGGCCCTGACAAATCAGATGGGACCGAAAGACATCAGAGGTGTACTTAACTCTGTACCGGTTGATAGCTGTCTTAAAACTAAGGCTGGTGGGTTGGTGATGAAGTTCCTGTCAGCTGAGGCCGAAGGTGAGGCATCTGGGATGCTGAGTGATATTTTGGCTCAGAAGGAACTTTTTGCATATCAGAGCCAAAGAAAATGTTGCCTAAAATGACTGTGACAGGCCTTTCCTCTTCCTTGGGTGACTCTGACATCATCCCAAACAATCTGAGAAAAAACAATAAAATTAAGATTCTCGTTGATCGAGGTTGTACCCTCAACCTTCTCTTCACAAGAACAAGGAATGACACCAAAACTGCTGTCTTGAAGATGTCGCCAGAGGTGAGATCCTCCATTGTAGAACAGGGCAATTACATGTGTGGATCTTACAAGATGCCGCGCTTTTGATAGATTCTGGGTTACACAGTGTCATCGCTGTCCAGGCTTTGGTCATACATTTGAGAGATGTTCTAGGAAAAATGATGAACCTAAATGTGTCTTTTGTGCTGGAATCCATAAATCTAAGGATTTTGGTAACAGAAATTCTCCCAAATGCATCAACTACTCTTCTTTAAGACATCAAGACGCTAATTCAAATTCACAGTCAGTTTCCCACTTTGGATCAAGTAGAGACTGTCCAGTTATGATTTCTCATAGGAATAGATTGATTGAAAACACCAATTTTGACCATTAAAAAAACTGACTACGTCCCTCTTGAACCAGTTAAGGATGGGTCTTTTAAATACTCTTTCTATCCGTAATAAGATAGACTAGATTACTGAAACTCTGAATCAGCACGAGCTTGACATTTTGTGCTTGACTGAAACCTGGTTGTATGAGTCTGATATCGATATTATTCGTAATGCTTTGCCTGAGACACATTCTATTATTAGTATTCCCAGGCCTGCTGCTGACTATCTGGGAGGAGGCGTAGCACTCATCTATTCGGCAGCACTTGCAAACGTTTCTCTCTTTGACTCAGACCTGACCCCATCTTCATTCATTCATTCATTGCCAGATGCCATGTATCCCAGACAGGGTGGCCAAGGGCTTAGAGTTAATTGTTTTACAGGGAGGGGCACTAATCCTCCACCAACCCCACTTGACGTAGGGATGCCAACAGCATCTGGTGTTCCCAGGCGGTCACCCATCCAAGTACTAACCAGACCCAACGTTGCTTAACTTCGCTGATCGAACGGGAAGCAATCTTCATTGAATTTATGGAAGTAATGATAAATTTCCATCAGAATACCATTAGAATTGCAATTGTCTATCGACAAGGTCATCCTGGCAGAGATTGAGTTTTATGGAGGAGTTTGGGCAGTTTCTTGAAGGGTTTTCTCTTAAACCTGGAGGACTTCTTGTTTGTGCTGATTTCAGTTATTGGGTTGACAGTCCAGAGTCAAAACCATTTTCTTCAGAATTCCTTGAGTTGATCACCCAGAACAATTTTTTCAATCATGTGAGTAAACCAACTCATGTCTCAGGACATGTACTTGACTTGATCTTGTCCCCTGTTAGTTGCAGGCACATATCAGATGTGGAGGTTGACTCATTTGACCCCCTCGTCTCTGATCACTCTTAGTTTTGATGTCCCGAAATCCCCTTCACATAAAAAGGTCATCAGGTTCAGAAATTACAGGAATGTTGACCGCCAGTTGATGTGTCTTGAAATTGATCAGCGTTTAAACTCCATTGATTCTTCCAGTCTTTCTTCTGATGAATTGGTTGATATTTACAACAATGAGCTTAGGTCAATTTTTGGCCATTATTGTCCTGAGGTAGTAAAAACAATCACTGTACGTGATGATTCTCCGTGGTATGGTCCATCCATTAATTTTTTGTGTAGACAATGTAGAAGGGCAGAATGTGAGTGGCGCTTGCAGCGGACCGAAGTAACTTGTTTGCATTATGTTTTTATGAGAAGAGCAGTCGTTTACACTGTAAAAGCCCAAAAGGCTAGGTATTATCAAAACAAAGTTGATTCATGTGGTGGTGATAAAAAAAAACTGTCTGCAGTTGTGAACAGTTTGGTTGGTCGGAGGAATGTAATTGTTAAACCAACTTCTGTATCTGATACCCAATTGGCTTCTGATTTTGCTTCATTTTTTACAAGTAAGATATCTCGCATAAGAAGTGATTTAGACAGCAGTTCTCCTAGTGAAGCATACTCAGTTGATTTCCAGCCACGGTGCACCGGGGATCATTTGCTTTCAACATTTCATCCGCTGGATGTAAACAAAGTCAAATGTTATATCAGAGAACTTAATAAAACATTTTGCTCACTCGATTCATGTAACATGTCACAACAACCTGATGTGTATGAGCACGCTGCAGACTTTATCTGCAACATAATAAATAGATGCTTCTTGGAAAGTAATTTTGTGCAGTCTGAAAAACGTTCTTTGCTTAGGCCCCTAATTAAGAAACCTGGCCTTGATGTCGAGAGCATGACATATTATCGTCCCATCTTTAACCTGTCTTTTTTATCCAGCATTATTGAGCAGGCCATACTCGATCAACTCGTACCACTACTGGAACACAATGGAGTTGTTCATGTTGTTCAATCGGCATACAGAAAATACCATTCAACTGAAACTGTACTAACAAGGATTCAGGGTGACTTGGTGGCAAACACCTGTAGTGGGATGTCCTCTCTCCTAGTTCTGTTGGATCTGTCTGCAGCTTTTGATACAGTAGGTCATAAACTATTGCTGGACGATCTGTATTTTTATGGCGTTCGTGATAGTGCCCTTCTGCTCTTTAACCCCTAAAACGCGGATCGTCGCATTTGCTACGCTCGGCCAAAAGGACAGGACGGTGGGTCGTCGCGTTTGTGTTTTAGTAAATTTTGAATAACCGCGGGCAAGCAGGCTCCAGCTGGTATTGTCTATCAGTACCACCACCCTCTAGCTACAACTAGCATACTTTACCTTTGTACTACTGACCTCAGTTGTTGCCAAATATCGCGTTTTCCCCCCGTCCCCCCACCACCACGGCCCGGCCAGCCTGGCTGTGATACATGGCAGCGCTCTGAGCGCTCAGAACTGTAAATCTGCGATCTCCTCTCACAAGCAGTTTATGCTACTAGGAAACGCTTGTTTCCCCAGTTGTAACACTAGCTTTTTTTCTCACGGTTTGCCTCTGTTTAGCGTCAGTTTACTGCAGGCTTTCAAAGTGAGATTATGGCGAGTTCTAGCTCTTCCCAGTCAGTGCAAGCGGCCGACAGGAACGAGAATAAAGTGGCGGACGTAAGGCAGAATAAAAAGCGCGCCGTGGTGATCTTTTGGGAAGTAATATGACTGAAAATAATGTAGTATACATGTTTTTAGCTGTGAAAATGGAAATGTTTGTTGAGTGACGGGAAGACCGCCGCCACAGTGCATGTCGGCCGTACGCTCCATTGATTTTAGCCTTATTTTCAGTGCTTATTGTACAAATACGGATTCCTAACTACCTTTACGTTGTAGTATAAAGTTTACTGTGACAGAATGAGGCTGTGGTAGAGGGGAAACCGGGTTGCTGGAGGTGTGAAAGTGAAGATTTGGTTACCCAACTTTGCAAGTCTCCACAAGTCCTTGGGTAGTCCACGAAGGCTCAACACCTGTCTCTGGAGAAAGCTGAATGTAAGTACTATCTGCCATACCAAGTATAATGTTCTAGGGTTAATCTCTGATTTTTGGCGAATATTTTCCTACAGGTACTCAGACTGCGATACAACCCCGCCACTCGGGGGGGATCGACTGTACACAGCCGCGTTTTAGGGGTTAAGTCATATCTGTCGGACAGATCTCAGAGAGTGGTTGTTGATTACGCTTTGCTCTGATTCTGCTTCCCTTCTATTTGGGGTCCCTCAAGGATCAGTTTTCGGTCCAATTCTATTTACTGTCTATACATCTGTTCATCTATTCGGCAGCACTTGCAAACGTTTCCCTCATTGACTCAGACCTGACCCCATCATCATTTGAATTTATGGAAGTATTAATAAATTTCCATCAGAATACCATTAGAATTGCAATTGTCTATCGACCAGGTCATCTGGGCAGAGTTCGAGGTTTTATGGAGGAGTTTGGGCAGTTTCTTGAAGGGTTTTCTCTTAAACCTGGAGGACTTCTTGTTTGTGGTGATTTCAATTATTGGGTTGACAGTCCAGAGTCAAAACCATTTTCTTCAGAATTCCTTGAGTTGATCACCCAGAACAATTTTTCCAGTCATGTGAGTAATCCAACTCATGTCTCAGGACATGTCCTTGACTTGATCTTGTCCCCTGTTGGTTGCGGGCGCGTATCAGATGTGGAGGTTGACTCATTTGACCCCCTCATCTCTGATCATGCTCTGATCACTCTTAGTTTTGGTGTCCCGAAGTCCCCTTCATATAAAAAGGTCATCAGGTTCAGAAATTACAACAATGTTGACCGCTAGTTGATGTGTTTTGAAATTGATCAACGTTTAAACTCCATCGATTCTTCAAGTCTTTCTTCTGGTGAATTGGTTGATATTTACAACAACGAGCTCAGGTCAATTTTTGACCATTATTGTCCTGAGGTAGTAAAAACAATCACTGTACGTGATAATTCTCCATGGTATGGTCCATCCATTAATTCTTTGCGTAGACAACGTAGAAGGGCAGAGCGTGAGTGGCGCTTGCAGCGGACTGAAGTAACTCGTTTGCATTATGTTTTTGCGAGAAGAGCAGTCGTTCACACTGTAAAAGCCCAAAAGGCTAGGTATTATCAAAACAAAGTTGATTCATGTGGTGGTGATAAAAAAAAACTGTCTGCAGTTGTGAACAGTTTGGTTGGTCGGAGGAATGTAATTGTTAAACCAACTTCTTTATCTGATGCCCAATTGGCTTCTGATTTTGCTTCATTTTTTACAAGAAAGATATCTCGCATAAGAAGTGATTTAGATAGCAGTCCTCCTAGTGAAGCGTAGTCAGTTGACTTCCAGCCATGGTGCACCGGGGATCATTTGCTTTCAACATTTCATCCACTGGATGTAAACAAAGTCAAATGTTACATCAGAGAACTTAATAAAACATTTTGCTCACTCAATCCATGTAACATGTCACAACTGCCTGATGTGTATGAGCATGCTGCAGACTTTATCTGCAACATAATAAATAGATGCTTCTTAGAAAGTAATTTTGTGCAGTCTGAGAAACGTGCTTTGCTTAGGCCCCTAATTAAGAAACCTGGCCTTGATGTCGAGAGCATGACAAATTATCGTCCTGTCTCTAACCTGTCTTTTTTATCCAAGATTATTGAGCGGGCCATACTCGACCAACTCTTACCACTACTGGAACACAATGGAGTTGTTCCTGTTGTTCAATCAGCATACAGAAAATACCATTCGACTGAAACTGCACTAACAAGGATTCAGAGCGACTTGGTGGCAAACACTTGTAGTGGGATGTCCTCTCTCCTAGTTCTTTTGGATCTGTCTGCAGCTTTTGATACAGTAGATCATAAACTATTGTTGGATGATCTGTATTTTTATGGCATTCGTGATAGTGCCCTTTTGCTCCTTAAGTCGTATCTGTTGGACAGATCTCAGAGAGTGGTTGTTGATTACGCTAGCTCTGATTCTGCTCCTCTTCTATTTGGAGTCCCTCAAGGATCAGTTTTGGGTCCAATTCTATTTGCTATCTACATAAGTAGTTTATCGTCTCTACTTGATGCTCATGATGTGTCCTATCATTTTTATGCTGATGACACCCAGCTCTATGTTAAGATGTCAGATATCAACGATACTAAGATAAAGTTTGAATCTCTAATGTCTGATATTAAGATTTGGATGGCTAAGAGGAAACTTAAGCTGAATGATGGTAAAACTGAGATCATCATCATTAGAGGAAACAGAAGGGGTGATGACACTGACAATGCCCTGGCTTTGAACATTGGCATGTCACAGCTGCATCCAGTCAGTTCTGTTCGAAATTTGGGTGTTTATTTTAATTCTAAGTTAAATTACAAAGAACACATTAATCAAGTTGTAAGAGGGTGTAACTTGCATATCAGAAATCTGTACTCTGTGAGAAGATTCCTGAATAGACAGTGCCTCTTAACATTGGTCCATGCAGTGGTCTTGTCTCGTGTTGATTATTGTAATTCAATGTGGGTTGGTCTTCCAAATAATATACTAACAAAAGTTCAGTCTGTGTTGAACAGGGCGGCACGGCTTATCTTTGGTCTCCCCCCGAGAACCTCAACTACCCCGTTTCTGATTGAGTTGCATTGGTTACCAGTAAAGGCTAGAATTGAATTTAAACTGTGTCTTATTACATTCAAGGTTCTTAAGTTTGGTGAACCGAAGTATCTTGCTGAATTGTTAAAACTCCCATCGACACGCCCGGGTGTGATGTTACGCAGTGAAGATGATTCCTTGCGTCTTGATGAGCCAGGAGCCATTCACCAGTCATCTTTCTCTGATCGTTCTTTTGCATATAGAGCCCCTAGATTATATAACAGATTGCCATTGTCCATAAGACAACTCTCTACTGTTGAATCCTTTAAGAGACAGCTGAAAGCCTTTCTTTTTTCAAAATGCTACGACCTGGAGAGAGGTACTATGACGGATGATTATAGGGTTTAATTTTTGCCACTTTCATGTATATATGATGTAGCTTGTATTATATACAAGAAATGTCACAATTCTTGTAATTGTAAAAATAATGTATGTGTGTCGAGCGCTAGTGAATTCCCAAAAGGAAGAACTGGCGCTTTTGAGAAAAAAAGGCCAGATTATTATTATTATTATTATACATGTAGTTTATCATCTCTACTTGATGTTCATGATGTGTCCTATCATTTTTATGCTGATGACACCCAGCTCTATGTTAAGATGTCAAATATCAACGATACTAAGACAAAGTTTGAATCTCTAATGTCTGATATTAAGATTTGGATGGCTAAGAGGAAACATAAGCTGAATGATGGTAAAACTGAGATCATCATCATCAGAGGAAACAGAAGGGATGATGACATTGACAGTGCCCTGGCTTTGAACATTGGCGTGTCACAGCTTCATCCAGTCAGCTCTTTTCGAAATCTGGGTGTTTATTTTAATTCTAAGTTAAACTACAAAGAACATATTAATCAGGTTGTAAGAGGGTGTAACTTGCATATCAGAAATCTGTCCTCTGTGAGAAAATTCCTGAATAGACAGTGCCTCTTAACATTGGTCCATGCAGTTGTCTTGTCTCGTATTGATTATTGTAATTCACTGTCGGTTGGTCTTCCAAATAACATACAGTACTAACAAAAGTTCAGTCTGTGTTGAACAGGGCAGCACGGCTTATCTTTGGTCTCCCTCTGAGAACCTCAACTACCCCGTTTCTGATTGAGTTGCATTGGTTACCAGTAAAGGCTAGAACTGAATTTAAACTGTGTCTTATTACATTCAAGGTTCTTAAGTTTGGTGAACTGAAGTATCTTGCTGAATTGTTAAAACTCCCATCGGCACGCCCGGGCGTGATGTTACGCAGTGAAGATGATTTCTTGCGTCTTGGTGAGCCAGGAGCCATTCACCAGTCATCTTTCTCTGATCATTCTTTTGTGTATAGAGCCCCTAGATTATACGTATAAGAGATTGCCATTGTCCATAAGACATCCCTTTACTGTTGAATCCTCTAAGAGACAGCTGAAAGCTTTTCTTTTTCAAAATGCAATGACCTGGAGAGAGGTTTTATGACGGATGATTATAGGGTTTAATTATTGCCACTTTCATGTATACAGTATATGATGTAGCTTGCATTATATACAAGAAATGTTACAATTCTTGTAATTGTAAAAATAATGTATGGGTGTCAAGCGCTAATGAATTCCCAAAGGAAGAACTGGATTTGGAGAAAGCATATGACAGGGTGGATAGACAAGGATTGTGGAAAGTGTTAAGAATATATGGAGTAGATGGGAAGTTGTTGAATGCTGTGAAGAGTATGTACGATGGTGCGAAGGCTGCAGTGCGTGTGGATGGTGAACTAAGTGAATTTTTCTCTTTGAAAGTTGGGTTGAAACAGGGATGTGTCATGTCTCCATGGTTGTTCAATCTTTACATGGATGGGGTAATAAAAGAGGTACAAGGTAGGGTAGTGGATGTTGGAGTGGCCCTGGTAAGAGAGGATAGTGTTTGGAAACTCCCTGTACTGTTGTTTGCAGATGATACTGTGTTGTTGAGTGAAGACGAAGGGGAGCTGCAAGGCTTGGTGGATGAGTTTGAGAGAGTGTGTAAGAAACGGAATCTAAAGGTGAATGTAGGGAAGAATAAAGTGATGGTCTTTGAGAGAGGTGAAGTCAGTGAATGTACAGCGAGGTTGGATGGTGAGGAATTGGAAAATGTGAGTACGTTTAAGTACTTGGGTAGTGTGATGAGTAAGGATGGAGGTTTGGAGGGTGAAGTGCTTGAAAGGGTACAGCAGGGAAGAAAGGTTGCTGGTTCTTTGAAAGCAGTGATAAGAAACAGGGAAGTGAGCATGGAAGTGAAAAAGTTACTACATGACAGTATTGTGATACCAAGTCTAACGTACGGAAGTGAAGCTTGGACGTTGTTGGAAGGACACAAGAGTGAGAGCAGTGGAAATGAGTTATTTAAGAGGAGCCTGTGGAGTCACATGGAGAGACAGGCTGACGAATGAGGATATAAAGGAGCGTTGTGGTGTTGATGTGGATGTGATAGGAAGCGTTATGAGGAACACACTGAGGTGGTTTGGCCATGTGGATAGGATGGAGGGTGAAAGACTGACGAAGAGAGTGTATGTGAGTGAGGTGGAGGGGGGAAGAGGGAGGGGGAGGCTGAGGATGAGATGGAGGGATGGGGTGGAGAGGTATATGAGAGAGGGGGGTGTGAGTTGGGAGCAGGGCAGCGAAATGGTGGGGGACAGGGTGACTTGGAGGCGATTTTTTTGTGGCCACCCCAAACGGAATTGAGGCGTCTGGCAATAGATAGATAGATAGAAGAACTGGCGCTTTTGAGAAATAAAAGGCCAGATGATGATGATGATGATGATGATGATTATTATTATTATTATTATTATTACAGTATTATTATTATTATTATTATTATTATTATTACAGTATTATTATTTATTATTATTATTATTATTATTTATTATTATTATTATTATTATTATTATTATTACAGTATTATTATTATTATTATTATTATTATTATTATTATTATTCACAGTACGCGAATTCCTAGTAAGCGACCTCCTCTGCTGCCCATAAACTCGTGTACTGTGCATACCTACTGTACGCACAGTACACAGTACACACAGTACATTTCTTGCTTTCTGGACCCAATCACACCATATCTGTGGGTGTGTAAAAGAAGTTGAGTTAATGGTGATTTGAACAGTTTTGACCCTCATATGTCAGAAATTAGTTTAATGGATACCCTTAATCATTCACAATGTGGTTTTCAGTGAAAATGATGTCAGATTATCCAAACACAGGTATTGATAATTTATTAGAAAAGTACCAAGTACCTGTATGATACTGAATGCCAGGTTGATGGTCATTGAGCTACCAGGAATACAGTTTTATTTTGTGTTCAGTATATTTTTTAAAAATTCATTTATGTACAGTATTTATTTCTCTACCAGTATTTTTATTTTTTGGCATGGTTATAGGCTATTACTGAAGGGCACTACAGTTGCGGCGCACGTCTCTGAGGTTGTCATTATCGTACCCTGGCAACCTACCTATCAGCTGTGCTTGTGATTTTGTGTATAATCTGATATACATGTGATTCGTGTATAATAATAATCGTGTATGATACATTCATGTTTAATAATATGATTCAGTACCGTATAATATGATACAAAAGCGAATGCACTGTTGACACAGTTTGCCAGGGTACGATAATGACAGCCTCAGTGTCGTGCGTCGTGACTATAGTAAGAAATAACAGTGTTGCTCCGTATTAAGTATTTTTTTTTTTTTTTATTAATGTAGGGGAGTGTCCATCACTTCCCATCAGTATAATTCACTTTCAGTTCCAGCCATAGTTTCCAGCCAAAGAGATTGGACCTGGTAGGACCCAGAAACAAAGATGAAGAAAGTGCAGAATCTGGAGAACTTTTAAACAGCTTACCCAGAGAAATGGACTGCATAGTCACTCACATTCATGCCTTGCAAGCTGTCAGAATCCTGGCCGCACATCACCAGCTGAATCATCTGCACATATTTCATACTGTAGTAATCTGGTTAAAACTGAAAGCAGAAAGGATACCTGTATTTGGATAAGGTTAATTTTGAAAAAGAGGATCAATCTAGCATTGACTCATTCCTGTTTTTAGCTAATGTAATAGACCTAAGGTATCAGAGCACGATTCTGAATCTTGGGGAAAGAGATATCGCGAAAAATTGTGTATCAGAAAATATACCAGATTTTCATCCTATATTGATGTGTATTGTGGAAGAAGTGCAGAAATTAAAGACTTTTTATTTTGGTGAACCTCTTTCTTGGTGGGTGAATTTTCCCCCTCATCTAACAGAAAATTCAGTGAATGTTCCCAGGTACTTGTTCACAGCTGTTGCCTCATCAGCAGGCAGTGAAAGAATTTGAAGAAACTTTCTAACTTTTGAGTTTCTACACTCTAATTGAAGAAATCACCTAGAAAAAGAAAAGTCTTCAAAATTAGTTACCGACAAACATTTTCACAGAATGTCAAATTGATTCATTTTTCTCACATTAAAGATAATTCAAAACATTAATTTTATTTAGACCGTAAGAAAAAAATGGAGAAGGTAGCTATTAATTCTTCCAAATTTTGCTTATTTAAATGATACATAATAAAAGTTGGAATACAAATGTGGGCGATTGTGTGTGTGTATGCGCCAATGCAAGATCGTTCTAGAAGAGTGAGAGAAGAGTTCTGGACAAATGTGGAAGTGTGCATGGAAAAGTTTGGAAGGAATGAGAGAGTGTTTTTGATTGGTGATATGAATGGTAAAGTTGGTAATGTGAAGGTGGATGGAATAGCTGGTGAGTGGGGTGTGCCTGCTGAGATAGATGAGAATGGGAGTGCGTTAGTGGACATTTGTGCTGGGAGGGGGTTGGTAATAGCCAATACCCTCTTCAGGCATAAAATGATCCACAGGTATACATGGCGAGTGATGAGAAGGGTGGGTGGTGAACTGAATGAAAGGAAGGCAATGATTGATTATGTGTGTGTGGATGAAAGGATGCGAAGATGTGTAAAGGATGCAAGAGTGTATAGAGGTTGGGGGAGTGGACTTTCTGACCACTACTTGGTGGTGGCCAGAATTAGGATGCAAGTAAGATGGAGGAATAGAAGAAGGGAGAGACTAGAGGAAGGAGTAGTTGCAAGGAGAGTGGAAAGGTTACAAGAAGATGAGAAAAATGCAGAGTATAAGAGAGAAGTGGAGGAACGATTGGGCAAATATGAATTGGAGCAGATGGGAGACGTGGAAGGTGTGTGTGTAAGATATTTACAGAAGAAATATGTGCAGCATGTGATGTGGTGTGTGGAAGGAAGAGAAGACGGAGGGGGGTGCAAGGAACAGCGTGGTGGACTGAAGAGGTGAAACAGGCTGTGGCACAAAAGAAGAAAGCATACAATGAATGGATGAGAAATAGGGGCGTGGAAGAAGTTGAGAGGCGGAAGAGAGAGTTATATGTGGAAAGGAAGAGAGAGGTGAAAAGATTAGTAAGAGAGAGTAAGAAGAGAGTGGATGAGGAATTTGGAAGGAATTTGAGTGTAAAGTGGAGGGACTGTAAGAAAATGTTCTGGAGAGAAGTGAAAAGAGTAAGACAGGGTGGAAGTGAAGTTAGCAGGGGAGTGAAAGATAAAAATGGTAGATTACTAGTGGAGAAGGGAGAAAAAGTGAGCAGATGGAGAGAACACTTTAAGGAATTGTTGAACGTAGAGGATGGAAGTAATGCGAGTATAAGTGGCTGGGGAATGGCTGGGAGAAGGAGGGAGGTGAGAAGACAGGAAGAAATCAGTAGGATAGAAGTTGTGAAAGCAATGAAGAAAGTTAAATCGGGGAAAGCCCCAGGAATTGATGGAGTGTGTGGTGAAATGCTGAAGCATGGGGGAGAGATAGTAGTAGAATGGATGTGGAAGATGTGCAGGTTGGCCTGGGAGGAAGGTAGAGTCCCGGAGGATTGGAAGTCAGGTATAATTATTCCCTTGTACAAAGGAAAAGGGAAAAAGAAGTGTGTGGTAATCATAGGGGCATTTGTCTTCTTAGTATAATAGGAAAAGTGTATGGTAGGATACTTATAGACAAAGTTAGAGAAAGAACAGAGAAATTAGTTGGAGAAGAACAGGGAGGCTTTAGGAAGGGAAGAGGTTGTGTAGATCAGATATTCATTCTTAGATCTTTAGTGGAAAAGTTTCTAGAGAAGGGAAAGAAGTTGTATGCGGCTTTCATGGATTTGGAGAAAGCATATGACAGGGTGGATAGACAAGGATTGTGGAAAGTGTTAAGAATATATGGAGTAGATGGGAAGTTGTTGAATGCTGTGAAGAGTATGTACGATGGTGCGAAGGCTGCAGTGCGTGTGGATGGTGAGCTAAGTGAATTTTTCTCTTTGAAAGTTGGTTTGAAACAGGGATGTGTCATGTCTCCATGGTTGTTCAATCTGTACATGGATGGGGTAATAAAAGAGGTACAAGGTAGGGTAGTGGATGTTGGAGTGGGCCTGGTGAGAGAGGATAGTGTTTGGAAACTCCCTGTACTGTTGTTTGCAGATGATACTGTGTTGTTGAGTGAAGACGAAGGGGAGCTGCAAGGCTTGGTGGATGAGTTTGAGTGTGTGTGTAAGAAACGGAACCTAAAGGTGAATGTAGGGAAGAGTAAAGTGATGGTCTTTGAGAGAGGTGAAGTCAGTGAATGTACAGCGAGGTTGGATGGTGAGGAATTGGAAAATGTGAGTACGTTTAAGTATTTGGGTAGTGTGATGAGTAAGGATGGAGGTTTGGAGGGTGAAGTGCTTGGAAGGGTACAGCAGGGAAGAAAGGTTGCTGGTTCCTTGAAAGCAGTGATAAGAAACAGGGAAGTGAGCATGGAAGTAAAAAAGTTACTACATGACAGTATTGTGATACCAACTCTAACGTACGGAAGTGAAGCTTGGACATTGTTGGAAGGACACAAGTCAAGAGTGAGAGCAGTGGAAATGAGTTATTTAAGAGGAGCCTGTGGAGTCACATGGAGAGACAGGCTGACGAATGAGGATATAAAGGAGCGTTGTGGTGTGGATGTGGATGTGATAGGAAGCGTTGTGAGGAACACACTGAGGTGGTTTGGCCATGTGGAGAGGATGGAGGGTGAAAGACTGACGAAGAGAGTGTATGTGAGTGAGGTGGAGGGTGGAAGAGGGAGGGGGAGACCGAGGATGAGATGGAGGGATGGGGTGGAGAGGTATATGAGAGAGGGGGGTGTGAGTTGGGAGCAGGGCAGTGAAATGGCGGGGGACAGGGCGACTTGGAGGCGATTTGTTTGTGGCCACCCCAAACGGGATTGAGGCGTCTGGCAATAGATAGATAGATAGATAGATAATAAAAAAAAAATATTACAGTAGTTCAGAACAGTAGCTAAATGTAGTTTAAAGAACAATATTTGTAGGCGTGGCTTGCTTTTGTTCTCCAAAGGAGTTTTTTTTATGAATAATTTTCATGCACATAACTGAATTATAGAAACAGAGTCTGATTAATCTTGCTCCATGTTTATGTATGGTAGCTGTGATTACTGTGCAGTACATCTGGTTGAGACACTGTCAACCTTGGCTGTACTGATATAACCAGATTATCAGTTGTGGGACAGTTAAACTTCCTTTTCTCATAAATTAATGCCAATTACCAAAACTTTTATTTATCCCTGAGTAAGCCTTAGATGAAGATAATATCCAGATTTTCACATACAGTGGACCCTCCTAAATCTCTCAGTCCTAAATAGCAGATTCATAATACACGGCAACATCATGCAGCAGTTTGCAGTATTAGTTGCTATGTCACAGAAATTGCACGATATTCACAAATGCAGCCTGAAAAGTGACTTTTTTTTCTATAGTATAATACACGCCACCATTACCTGAGGCCCAGGCGTCAAGTTTAATGTAAACCAATTGTAATCAAGCATGGCATTTACTAAACCAGTCATATGCAAGCATAGCACTTACTATAAACCAATCACAGGCTCACAGCACTCCCCTCCATCCCAAGCGTGAAGGTCACACACGCTTGACGTCCTTGTGCCCAGCTCATTGCATTGTCTCCTCTTCATTGTAAGCATTTGGTTCCAGTGTGATCTACAAGTGGATTTCCTTTTCCACTCATGCTTCCTCCACTTGCCCATTGTTACCATGGCCGATCGTAATTTTCCAAAGCCTACAACTTCTTTGAGGAAGGGGAAGACGAAGAAGGCAATGTTAACTTACACCCAAAAGTTAGATGTAATAATGATTGACGGTGGTGAGAAGAAATTCAAAGTTGCCCACTATTACTGACTCAGCAAGGTAATTCTGTACCAGACGGGTGCAGTGATTCCACCTATAGCTATCATAAACTCATGATCTCAGGTTAAGTAATTTTGGTACGTATACAAGACAGATACAGTACAATCCCAGTTAACCGGGTGGTTTGGGGAATTTACCTTCCCGGTTACAGATTTTTCCCGTATTTCTGATTTTCAAGTCAAATCTATACAAAGGCTATCACAGCAGTAAATACAGTTCAGGTACTCACCAGTCACATTAGGGGTTACACTAAGAGATTCCGCCTGAAAAACTGCCTTGTAAACACACACCATGGTCATAACGCACGTGTGCAATGTCTAGCAACTAGCAGTACTGCAAATTACACCAGTCCATTGTTTACCGAATTACTGTATTCATTATATGTACTGTACTCATAAAAATTGAAAAATAAAATATAGAAATAAAAGCTTGAATATTTATTAGTGAACTGATGATGTGTTAAGACTGCACTGTAGAATTATCACATCACCTGTGCCCCCACGTGAGTTTGTTTACGTTTCCGACTGTTCTTCTTCTTCCCTACCTGACCTCCATCACTCCACCCCTCACCCGCCACTCAGCTGTTTTGCAGAAAATAAAATAAATGATGTACGTATGAAATGCAGGCATATTATTTATTTATTTTTCTTCCAACAAAGTAAACTTTCATTTCTATTAACATTTATATTCAGCCATTAGTGTTTTATAATGTTCGCCTTTTTCAAGTCTGTTGCATATGTCCAGCTTCTGTTTCAAGGTAAGCACGATACGCTTACGTTTAGTTTGCACTTTAGGCATTTTGGAGTGTACAAATTACCGTCTATCAGAGGAACACAATAGTAAGAGACCTTGTTTACTGTCTGGTGGCAAAACGCAGACTGGTGATTTTTGGAAGGTGTGGAGGATGACTGAATTCAAGTAGGGGAAAGAGGGGGAGAGGAGGGGTGGTTAAGAGGATTTGCTAGGGATTTACATCAGCCGGAAATGCCTCCACCTCGCTTTGTCTGACTTCCCCCAGCCTCGTGTGACACTATCAAACGGCGGTTTGGCGGTCCATTCAAATTGGCGCACAGTTATAACTTACTGACATTTTTACCAGCCCTTGAATTTTCCCGTTGTTCTGAGTATTCCGTTTGTCTGGATACCGGATTGCTGGGATTGTACTGTAGTTACCTGCTGAATTGTGACTGCAAGAAATGAGTGGAAAAAAAAAAAACAGTAAACCCTCGATATAACGAACCTTTTTATAGCGAACTTCAGATATGACGACCCCTCCATTTCCAGAGCAAACTTCCTCCGGATATAGTGACCAAAGATCAATATATCCAGTGGAAGTTCGCTCTCTGGCATTGTAAGTGTACTGTAACAGTACTACATTACATTATAGGCATTGTATTTATATGTACAACTTCATACAGGATGGTATTTATGTACTGTATAACTACTGTACGTAAACCATTGAATTCTCCACGTGAAATTTCATAGAGTAAGTTATGGTTGCGCACGTAGGACCAAACGACTCCACAGATATAGCGACCTTGGGTTGGTAATCCTTCAATTAATAACGACCATCGGATATGGCGAACTTTCAGATATAACAACCCACTCCTCCCCCTGATTAGTTCATTATATTGAGGGTTTACCGTACAGCATACATATTTCGGTGTATTTGAGAAAGCAGGCAGGTTGCCCGCGGCAATGTTTACCGATGCTCTCTCCAACTGGCTGCGTTGTTTACCAACCTCCGCTCCGACTGGACATGTCAGTGTATCACTCATTCTAAATCCTTATTTATGGCTTTCAGGGGTAAGTTTATAAAAATGCCCAGTAGTGCGATAATCTGGGAATAATAAGAAGTAACCTGTGAAAGACTCATTTCAATAGAAAATATGGAACAACCTCACCCATTTGGTAATGAATTAATCTCAGTGATTGACGACTGTTACCAACAACATGGAGGCAGCTGAGGGTGACAACGACACCACTTCCATTGTCACCAAACTGGACTTTGAGGAGTTCCTGAGGGACATTGATGAGAAGGAAGTGGCACAGAAGCGGCAGCATGAGGCAGCAGCAGGCTCACCACGTGCTGAGAGGCAGTAGTCTGCCTCAAGCCTCAGAGCCACTCCCCCCTCCTCCATCCATTCCAGCAATGTCATCAATCAGATTCAGGTAAGAAGTTTACAGTATTGTTCATTTACATTAAATTGCCTTATTAATTTCTTTTCCAGGTTATTAGTGTTCACCAGTGACCAGTTTGATGTAGGTTTGGGGATAAGGGGGGCAACTTTTCTAAGATGGCAGACTTAGAAGTAATTTCCCCATAAGATTAGTTATATTTAACTCGCATAATTCTCAGATCACTCTGCATTTAAAAAAAAAAAAAGACAGTCCTGTAAATAATAATACACTTCAAAAAAAAACAAACAAACATCCTATTTAACCCATAAACCGCGGGCATGTCGGAGGCGGTCCTTGCACGTCCTGCGGGGATATTTGCTTTCCGACTGATTCTAAAAAAATATTTGCCAAAAATCAGTTATTAGTCCTAGAATATTATAATTACATATGCATATGGCACATACCTTCAGCTTTCTCCTGGGATGTTTGTTGAGCCGTCGTTGACTACCGTAGGACTTGAGGAGACTACTGAAGTTGGGTAACGAAGTCTCCACCTTACACTTCCTGATACCCCATAATGTGGTTACCACTGCCTGATATTATAACTACAAATGCAGTTCTGTGAATTCAAGTAGTTTGGAATCCATATTCCAAAAAAACAAAACAAAAAAACACTGAAAGTGTAAGCAACGTAAATTACGAGCGCATACGAGCTTTCCACCCACGCTCGTTCCCCGATGGTATTCTGAGGCGGAGCTGTCATTTATTATTCATAAACACACTCGCACTTTATATTCCTAGTACTTTATTACACTTATTTATATGTACAATATTTATCCATAAGTTTCTTTCAGCACTAGTAGTTTATTTTCACTCCAGGCATTCACTTTGAACATACAGGATGGAAGTAATGCGAGTATAAGTGGCTGGGGAATGGCTGGGAGAAGGAGGGAGGTGAGAAGACAGAAAGAAATCAGTAGGATTGAAGTTGTGGAAACAATGAAGAAAGTTAAATTGGGGAAAGCCCCAGGAATTGATGGAGTGTGTGGTGAAATGCTGAAGCATGGAGGAGAGATAGTAGTAGAATGGATGTGGAAGATGTGCAGATTGGCCTGGGAGGAAGGTAGAGTCCCGGAGGATTGGAAGTCAGGTATAATTATTCCCTTGTACAAAGGAAAAGGGGAAAAAGAAGTGTGTGGTAATCACAGGGGCATTTGTCTTTTTAGTATAATAGGAAAAGTGTATGGTAGGATACTCATTGACAGAGTTAGAGAAAGAACAGAGGAATTAGTTAGAGAAGAACAGGGAGGCTTTAGGAAGGGAAGAGGTTGTGTAGATCAGATATTCATTCTTAGATCTTTAGTGGAAAAGTTTCTAGAGAAGGGGAAGAAGTTGTATGCAGCTTTCATGGATTTGGAGAAAGCATATGACAGGGTGGATAGACAAGGATTGTGGAAAGTATTAAGAATATATGGAGTAGATGGGAAGTTGTTGAATGCTGTGAAAAGTATGTATGATGGTGCTAAGGCTGCAGTGCATGTGGATGGTGAACTAAGTGAATTTTTCTCTTTGAAGGTTGGGTTGAAACAGGGATGTGTCATGTCTCCATGGTTGTTCAATCTGTAAATGGATGGGGTAATAAAAGAGGTACAAGGTAGGGTAGTGGATTTTGAAGTGGCTCTGGTGAGAGAGGATAGTGTTTGGAAACTCCCCGTACTGTTGTTTGCAGATGATACTGTGTTGTTGAGTGAAGATGAAGGGGAGCTTCAAGGCTTTGTGGATGAGTTTGGGAGAGTGTGTAAGAAACGGAATCTAAGGGGAAGAGTAAAGTGATGATCTTTGAGAGAGGTGAAGTCAGTGAATGTACAGCGAGGTTGGATGGTGAGGATTTGGAAAATGTGAGTACGTACTTTGGTAGTGTGATGAGTAAGGATGGAGGTTTGGAGGGTGAAGTGCTTGAGAGGGTACTGCAGGGAAGAAAGGTTGCTGATTCCTTGAAAGCAGTGATAAGAAACAGGGAAGTGAGCATGACAGTGAAAAAGTTACTACATGACAGTATTGTGATACCAACTCTGAACGTATGGAAGTGAAGCTTGCATGTTGTTGGAAGGACACAAGTCAAGAGTGAGAGCAGTGGAAATGAGTTATTTAAAAGGAGCCTGTGGAGTCACATGGAGAGACAGGCTGACGAATGAAGATATAAAGGAGCGTTGTGGTGTGGATGTGGATGTGATAGGAAGCGTTATGAGGAATACACTGAGGTGGTTTGGCCATGTGGAGAGGATGGAGGTGAAAGACTGATGAAGAGAGTGTATGTGAGTGAGGTGGAGGGAGGAAGAGGGAGGGGGAGGCCAAGGATGAGATGGAGGGATGGGGTGGAGAGGTATATGAGAGAGGGCGGTGTGAGTTGGGAGCAGGGCAGTGAAATGGCGGGGGACAGGGCAACATGGAGGCGATTTGTTTGTGGCCACCCCAAACGGGATTGAGGCTTCTGGCAATAGATAGATAGATAGATAGCATTCACTTTCTTGTTCAGTAAACTAGCCTAGAGAGCGAAATTTTCACTTAACTTAGTCTTTATCATTCTTTTTCTATGCCTGCCCTCCTCTCTTCGTATTTCTCCCATCTTTCCTGTCACTTCTTATTGCTTTTCTTTCCTTTACAGGTGGCTCTACATTGAGTGACAAGCCAAATGGTTTCCAGTAAGCCAAGAAACCATTTACAACGCTGGGTGGTAACCATATAGCCAAACCATACGTGCTCCCTATGTGTCAACAAGTGGGTTGGTGGAGGGTTAGTGACCCTCCCCGTAAAGCAAAATAACTCAGTCAAATGGCCACCCGTTATGAGAGTATGGCGTCCGGCAATAGATAGATAGAGGTAGACTTTCATTACTCCAAGTATTTATACACACTAGAGCAAAGCTTTCACTTTCACTTTCATTACTCCAAGTATTTATACTCATGTTCTTATATTACTAACTATTTACATTTCTATTTACATTCTCTTTTATTTACATTACAGTATTTACATTTCTATTGTATTTACACTGTTATGCAGTGTCACTTGCAATAAGTTATAAAACTATTTTCGACTGTTCAGTTATATTTACATTCATTGCTTTTACTTGCTATTTACACATTACTTACATTTCCACTTGCACTGTTTTAGAGTCACCAGAAAGATCGTAGTCACTGTCCATCATTATCATTAATAAATTAGCCAGTTCACATTCCACAGCAGAGTCACTTAGCCCTTTACCCCTTCCCAAACGAGGTTTAGTAGGGGTAGAGGTCACGGGGCCCTTTGTAGGGGGCACAAGGACAGGTGCAAATCGGACGTGGTTTCACCTTGAAAGACAACAGTAAACTGAATGATGTGGCTTAGGGGCTGGGAAGGGTTGACAGTGTCAGCGTGGTGACAGCTGCTAATTTATATGCTATGAATTGTTTAGGAGGAAATCTAGACAATACATAATAAGGTAGTTCCAGGTGAATGTAAATATCATTTAGGCTTGACCCTTCCTTTCATATATATATTTTTGTTACGAGAATAGGTCATATGACACTTTTCAAGGGTAAATAAACAGGGAAAATTAGCGAACGAGTGCACGTGGGGTGTTGCCAGGTGATAATTATCCCATTCCAGACATATGGCAGTATCAGTTACCTTTTCTCCTTCTTTTATGTATTATAATGTATAAGAATAGGGCATAGGGCACATTTCACTGGATAAAATGAGTGGAAAAATCCGTCCAGGATTTGTGTAGCGTAGCACAGCTGGGGAGGCGGAAGGAGAGGGTAATGGAGGGGAGGTAAGGAGGGGAGTCAGGGACAGGGGAAAAATGGCTACATTGTCAACAGTGGATGGAAGTGCAGATGACATTAGCAGAGCTGAGTATAGCTGGACACTGGTAGTGCTGATAGATGATACAAGCCACCACTTGAAAGACCGGGCGTATTCAAAGTAACACAGAATCACAAAAGTGACGCCCCGTGGTATGATCCCTTGCTCCTGAGCGTCACGAAAGTGACACCCCGCGGTTAAGGGGTTAAATCAAGAAAATAAGTTTTATTTTAATCATGATGGGGGTGTTGTGGTACCAACTGCGTTATATGGGGCTGAAACAAGGAATATGGGTGTAGCAGTGAGGAAAAGTTTGATTGTAATGGAGATAAGGTATCTGAGGAGTATGTGTGGAGTGACTCGTATGGATCGAGCGCGAAATGATGAAGTGTGAAGGAGAACTGGAGTTGTTCGGGAGATGGCTGGTAGAGTTGAGCAGAGGGTGTTGCGATGGTTTGGGCATATGGAGAGAATGGATAATGAGCGATTGGTGAAAAAGATAACTAGATCTGAAGTGAGAGGTGTAAGGGAGAGAGAGAGACCACGAATAGGATGGATGGACAGTGTGATGAGAGCCCCGGATGCGAGAGCGATGTATGTCGAGCAAGGAAGAGTGGCTGTGCATGACAGAAATAAATGGAAAGAAATTGTGAATGATTAAATGATGACACAGCCCTGAGGGGATATTCTCCCGCATTTTGTCTGATCAGCTAGTCAGGTCAGGTGCGGGTAAGGGGATGGGTCTATTATGATGTGGCAGGGGCAAACCAGCTCTGCTGTCGGGCCCTGCTGCGGATGTCACTGATTGCACTGCGCAGTTGACCCTTGTGCGGTGTGGTGCGGTAAGGATCTGTCCATTCTCCCCTTTGGGGGCAAGATGAGAATGAATGTGTTTGAACGGATGAGTAAATGGGGAGTATGTCGTCCTGTCTCGGCTACCTCCCTTTCCTTGGGGGAAGTAGCCTAGGTGTATAGATAGATAGATGATTTTTTTTTTTCCAGCTTTGTTTTTCTGCCACAGCACAGGCCACATGACTGCTCACTGGCTCATTGGTGTGTGGTAATTGTCTAGGTGATGGTGTGTTGTGGGTGATAGTGCAGAATGATCGTCTGGGTGATGGCATGGTCTGTCTCCACACTTTTAGTTAATTGTAATATGGTGTACATGTATTTTTGTGTGTGTATCATTGATTAGTACTTTTAAGACCAATTTAATGGGGTAAGGACAGATTTGGGGGTCCTAAGGGGTGGCTCTGGGAGTGTTGATCATAAGCTGTTTTTCTCATAGCTTTTATCTCCCATAACATCATTTTGGAAATTAATATTCCTGCCTTAATAATGTGTCACAGTATCTAGAAATACCAGTGGTTGGTGGGGGTGCCAATCATCCACTCACTGAGTGTAGTGGTACTCTATTTCAGGGTAACTCTACATTGATTGACAAGCCAAATGATTTCCTGTTGACCAGGAAATCATTTAATATGCTGGGTGGTAACCTTAGAACCAGCCAACACGTGTTCCTCATGTGTCAGCAAGTGGGTTGGCGGAGGGTTAGTGCCCCTCCCTGGAAAACAACTGTAATTAGAAATACAAACAGAAGGCTCGGACCAGGACAGACACACAGGTGACCACCAAGGATCGGAGAAAGGACATGGTACTTATTGCAGCGTGGAATGTAAGAAGTGCAACGGATGAGGTGAAAGACAGAGAGATTGTCCAGGAGCTTGAGGGTGCAAAGGTGAACATAAGTTATGTGGATTAACTGAGACTAAATGGAGAGGTAAGAGTGTGAGAAAGTGAGAGTATGGATGGGATATATAATGTGGAGGTACGTGAGAATGGTAGGGGAAAAGAGGGTGTTTGTATTATGTGCAAGAGATGGAAGGAGAATATAATAGTGTATGGATCAGTTGGTTCAGAGATTGTGTGGGTAAGATTGAAAGTAGAAATGCAAACATGAACAATTTTGTGTGTAATTCACCGGGTCGGTCAGGATCACTTGATGGTGGTGATCGTCAGCTTTTACCCTCCCGGAAGGGAGCTGAGAGCTCATATAGTCCGATCTAAGGGCAGGGCTGTGACCTTCACACACGCACACACCCGTCCCCTTGCTCAAGGGGGACAGTAACCACCCACTTCGTCAGTGAAACTTTTCGCAACCTGAGCGAGGCGCGAACTCCCGTCCACCAATTGGCAAGCGAGAACGTTACCACTGCACCAGCGAGCGGTGTGTATGTGTGTGTGTGTGTGTGTGTGTGTGTGTGTGTGTGTGTGTGTGTGTGCGCACTAATGCAAAATTGTGCAAGCTGGGTGAAAGAAGAGTTCTGGGCAAATATGGAAGTGTACATGGAAAAGATTGAGAGGAATGAGAGTGTTTTATGTTGGAGATATGAATGGAAAATTAGGGAATGTGAAGATGGATGGAGAAGCTGGTGAGTGGGATGGGCCTGCAGAAGTGGATGAGAATGGCAATGCTTTATTGGACATTTTCACGGGGAAGGGTTAGTGCTGCCCAATACCCTCTTTAGGCACAAAATGATCAACAGGTACCGTATACGTGGCGAGTAATGGGAAGGGCTGGCGGTGAACTGAATGAGTGGAAGACAGTGGTTGACTGTGTGTGTGTGGATGACAGAATGAGAAGGTATATAATGGATACATGAGCATAAAGAGGTTGGAGTAGTGGACTTTCTGGCCACCACTTTGTGGTGGTAAACGTCAAGGTTCAAGTGCAATGGACAAATAGAAAGAGGGGACAGGAGGAAGTAGTCCATACTGGAGGTAGTCCAGAAAGGTTTTAAGAGGATGGGAAAAAGACAGAATACAGGAGAGAGGTGGAAGAGCAATTGGGTAAATATAATTTGGAGCAGATGGGGGGAGGTGGGAGGTGTGTGCAAGATATTCACAGAAGAAATCTGTGCAGCATGTGATGTGGTGTGTGGGGTGAAGAGAAGACAAAAGGGGGTGCAAGGAACAGCGTGGTGGAATGAAGAGGTGAGACAAGCTGTGGCACAAAAGAAAAGCATATAATGTGTGCATGGGAAGCAAATGCATGGAGGAAGTTGAGAGATGGAAGAGAGAGTTAGCTACATGTAAAGAGGAAAAGATGGATGAAAACATTAGCAAGAGAGAGTAAGAAGAGAGTGGAGGAGGAATTTGGAAGGAATTTGAATGCAAATTGGAGAGAATGTAAGAAAATGTTGCAGAAAGAGGTAAAGAGAGTTAGACAGGGTGATACGTTAATAGGGGAGTGAAAGACAAAAATTGTAGATTGCTAGTGGACAAGGGAGAAAAAGTGAGCAGATGGGAAGATCACTCTTAGGAACTATCAAACATGGATAATGAAAATAGTGCGAGTATAAGTGGCCGGGGAATGGCTGGGAGAAGGAGGGAGGTGAGAAGGGAGGAAAAGATCAGTAGGATGGAAGTAGTGGAAGCATTGAAGAAAGTCAAAATGGGGAAAGCCCCAGGAAGTGATGGAGTGTGTGGTGAAATGATAAAGCATGAGGGAGTGATAGTAGTACTAGAATGGATATGAAAGATGTGCAGATTGGCATGAGAAATGGGTAGAGTCATGGAGAATTGGAAGTCAGGTACGGTATAATTACTCCCCTGTACAAAGGAAAGGGGAAAAAGAAGTGTGTGGTAATCATAGGGGCATTTGTCTTCTTAATGTAATGGGAAAAATATATGGTAGGATATTTATTGATAGAGTTAGGGAAATAACAGAAGACTTAGTTGGAGAGGAACAGGAAGGTTTTAGGAAGGGAAGATTTGTAGATCAGATATTCATTCTTAGGTCTTCAGTGGAAACGTTTCTAGAGAAAGGAAAGAAGTTGTATGCAGCCTTCATGGATTTGAAGAAAGCATATGACAGAGTGGATAGACAAGGAATGTGGAAAATATTAAGAATATATGGTGTAAGTCAGAAGTTGTTGAATGTCGTGAAGAGTATGTACAAAGGCACTAAGGCTGCAGTGCGTGTGAATAGTGAACTGAATGAATTTTTCTGTCTGAATGTTGGATTGAAACAGGAAAGTGTCATGGCTCCATGGTTGTTCAGTCTGTATATAGATGAGATTATAAATGAGGTACAAGGTAGGGCATGGATGTTGGAGCATCCCTAATGATAGAGGACAGCATTTGAAAACTTCTTGTACTCTTGTTTGCAGATGATACTATTATTGAGCAAAGACGAAGGGGAACTGCAAGGCGCGGTGGATGAATTTCAGAGATCGTGTAAGAAATGCAATCTTAAGGTGAATGTAAGGGGAGTAAAGTTATGATCTTTCAGTGAAATGAAACCAGTGAATATACAGTGAGGTTGGTTGGTGAGGATATGGAAAATGTGAGTGCATTTAAGTACTTGGATAGTGTGATGAGATAGGATGGAAGATTGGATGATGAAGTGCTTGATAGGGTACAACAAGGAAGAAAGGTTGCGGGTTCTTTGAAAGCAGTGATAAGAAATAGGGAAGTGAGCATGGAAGTAAAAAAGTCACTGCATGATGGTATTGTGAGACCAACTGTAACATCTGGAAGTGAACCTTGGTCCTTGTTGGAAGGACACAAAGCAAGGGTGAGAGCAGTGTAAATGAGTTATTTGAGAGGAGCATGTGGAGTTTCATGGAGAGACAGACTGACAATTGAGGAAGTGAAGGAACATTGTGGTGTGGATGTGGATAGAAAGCATTAGGAGAAATACATTGAGGTGGTTTTGTCATGTGGAGAGGATGGAGAGAGAGAGAGACTAATGAGGAGAGTGTATGTGAGTGAGGTGGAGGGAGGGGGAGGCCGAGGATGAGTTGGAGGGATGGAGTGGAGAGGTATATGAGAGAGAGGTGTGTGAACTGGGTGGAAAGCAGTGAAATGGCGGGGGACAGGGCGACGTGGAGGTGATTTGTTTGTTGCCACCCCTTATTGGATTAGGGCATCAGGCAATAGAGAGACAGATAGATAAATCATCAATGTTACCAGCCATAACAAAGTTATATTGCTTGATTTTGGTTTTAGTAATGTCAGACGAACTTTATATGAGTGTCAGTCGTAAATGCATATGAGAGTTACAGTACTGTATGTTGCTTTCGCTGTTATGGAGATGAACGAGCTATACAATAATTGCAGGGGAAAATCATTGTCTTTTTATTTGCTGCTAAATATTGATAGTTATGCATGTTAGCATAGCCAGGATTTTGACCGCTTATATGGTGAGTGATTTAGTGTATAACACCAGATAGCTATACTGTTTGATAGTTCTACATATTTGTGGTTTCTCCTTTGTTTTTTGGGGGGCTTACCTCACTCCATATTTAGGTGGGAAAAAGAGGTCAGGGCAGTGATGATGATGATGGTGATGGACACGTTAAGAGATCAGTAGATTCGTACTGTATTATATTTTCTCTGATGTCTTTCAGTAAAATTATACTTAGGTACCCCTTTGACGATAGCGAGGTCGAAGTCATGGTTGGAAACGGGTCAGGCGAATGAACACTGATGGTTCACAGTGATCAGATATGCTTCAGTACGACAGTCGTTCACTCACTTGGCCTCAACATCATTCACGCTGGCATGAATAGGTATAACGAAGTTTAAAAGATGTTCTTATATCATTCTCTTGTTAACAACTGCCACTGTGAAATAAGCTTCATGGTTTGAAAGTAGGACGTCTCAGCCAGATGCTTTAGAGTATTAGACTGAAAATGAGTTGAAAGGAGACCTAGAACGATATTGAGAATTACATATAAACAGTAATGCATACAGTAATACCTCATTATACGATGCCTCTTTATATGATATTTCGCATATACAATGTCAAAATTTTAGTACCCTACGTCCACTATACAATGGGAACGATTTGCTACAACGATGGATCATCCGCAGCTCAGTGAACAGCGAATGTGCAAACGCAACACAAACATCCTCACACTGTCGGCACTAGACCACACACACTTGTCCACCGGTCCAGCCTCATTAGCTAGCCCTTCCCAGTCAGCCAACCCTGCCCGGCCAGCCAGTTCTGACAGTGATGAGTGAGGACTGTGACTGTGAGGCCGAGTCGGGACAATTCGCCGTTGTTGTTTCGCCGTCAGGACGATTCCCCGTCATTTATTTACGTATCAGTTTATTTAGCAAGTACAGTACACTAGTTTTTGAATTATGTAAATTATAAAAGTGATGGTGGTTTATTGTTTATATAGTAAATGTAAAATATGGCATCAAATCATGGGTATCAGATGATAAAATAAAAATATATTGAAACGTGAATCAGCTGATTTACGATCGTTCCTTCATCTTAGCATAACGCTACATACGAGACATTGGCATTTATATAAATGCCTAATGACCTCAAGTGAACGATCAACATACTTTGGTATCATATGAATAATCTTCATAGTACGTTTATACAGTATAAACGTTTCGGGACAATTCGCCATCAAGCCAATTCGCCATCACAGCAATAACAAGACAATTCGCCATCGGGACTTTTCGTCATCAGGATGATTCCCCATCGTTTATTATCATATAAGTTTATTTAGCAAGTACACGTGTTTTTTAATACTGTACTTGTACCTCTTCAAAGTCGTTTTAAAATATACTGAGGATGTTGTATTGCCAATGGAAATTAATGAAGACAGCTGTGGGTGATGCTAGAACATAATTCAAAGTCAACTACAGGAAGGTAGAAATAAGTTAAATATTGTCTAAAAGTACAACTTACAAATGATATCCAAAGCCTACGCTATTGAATGAAAATAGCCTTTGATAGATCCCCTGAAAATTAGTTATTAAAGTATCAGTTAATCAGTAGTAAGTATATTTATAGAATGATGGGGAATTGTCCTGACGGGGAATCGTCCTTATTATGACAGCGAATTGTCGACTTCATGGCAAATTGTCTAGGAACCACATAAACAACCTTGCTTGCTTTAGTAAAGGTAAGAACTACTGTATACTGTAGTTTTCATGTTTTTTTTCTCTTTATTCACTATTAACCCCTTAACCGCGGGGCGTCACTTTCGTGACGCTTTTGAGCAAGGAATCATACCACGGGGCATCACTTTTGTGATTCTATGTTATTTTGAATTTGCCCGGGCTTTCAAGTGGTGGCTTGTATCATCTATCAGTACTGCCAATATCCAACACTAGTCAGCACTCCTAATCTCATCTGTACTCCCATCCATTGTTGACAATTTAGCCATTTCTCCCCGTTCTTGACTCCCTTCCCTACCTCCTCTCCATTACCCTATCCTCTCGCCTGCCCGGCAGTGCTACGCTAAGTAAATCTTCCCTGGAATTTTTCACTGATTTCATCCATTGAAATAAGCCCTATGCCCTATTCTTATACCAAATAATATATACAAGAAAGAAATAAGGTAAGTGAGAGTGCCATACACCTAGAATTGGCTAATTATCACCTGACAGCACCTCACGTGCACTCGTTCGCTAATTTTCGCTGTTTATTTCCCCTTGAAATATGCCGTATAATCTATTTTCGTAATAAAAATATATACAGTACCCTCGCGTCCAACATGCGTTTGTCCAGCATGATTCGTGTCCAGCAGGGAGAGCAATAATTAGTAAGATTTAATTTGGTTTAATTACCGTAACACGGGCGCATTAGCATAACACGGACGGAGCTCTGAGAAGTGGGCGAAATCCGCAGAGTTCGCCTCTAGCACAATCATCCCTGGTCCAACACGGTCATACTGGACGTTCCTGTGATGCTGACAGCCAATAAAAACTTCCGATCAAGTAGCCTCCCCCGCCTACTATCGTGAGGTGATCGTGATGTCGCCCAATTAAAAACGCTTCTGCTCTCACGTGATGTTTTGTTTAAATTTCTTTCACCACATTGCCAATCAGTCGCATAATTCGCATTGGAAGGTGCTTTTTTCTTGCTGCATTTTCTGCCCTTGTTACTGCATTTTACCCTGCTCACAATGCCTAGGAAGCCTTCTGAGAACCCCAAGAAGCGGCGGCACCTCCCTCAGGCCACCAAGCTAGAAAGCATCGAGAGGAAGAAGAAAGGGGAGAGGAAAGTTGACATTGCCAAGGCCTACGACATGAATGAAGTCAACGTGAGGACCATAATAAAAAACCAAGACAAGATCCTGGCAGCAGTGAAGGCTTACAGAGTGCTAGGACAGGCAGAAGCAGGACCTTCCATGACTGTGGACAAAGATAGTGATTCTGAGTGTGATTTCGAAGGATTTATGAGGGAGGTTGAGGAGGAGCAGCAGCCATTACCCGCTAGTGACGGCAGCAGCCATCCTCCAGGGACCCAGTAGGACTACCTACAGCCTTGGATACCACCTTCCCTTCCCAGCAAGCCCACCAACACTATCCTAAAAGGTTAGTATCATTCATAGCACAGTCCCATTTATTATAATTACTGTAGTACCAATATATGTATAGGTATATGGTAGGTATTTAGGGTGACTTTTCCTAGGGTTGCTGACATAATTCATTTTTCCCCATAAGCTCTGTTGTTTGTCCAACATGTTTTTGGTCCAACATGGGACCCATGCATGACAGTATTACCGTGTTGGACGCGAGGGTACTGTATAAGAAAGGAAGGGAGAAGCCTAAGTGATATTTACATTCACTTGGAACTACCTTATTATTGCAGTCCACCACACTGTATTCTACGCTAAGTAAATCTTCCCTGGAATTTTCCACTGATTTCATCCATTGAAATAAGCCCTGTGCCCTATTCTTATACCAAATAATATATACAAAAAAGAAATAAGGTAAGTGATAGTGCCATACTCCAGGAATTGGCTAATTTTCACCTGACAACACCTCACGTGCACTCGTTCGCTAATTTTCGCTGTTTATTTCCCCTTGAAATATGCCGTATAATCTATTTTCGTAATAAATATACATAGAAGGAGAGAAGGGAGAAGCCTAAATGATATTTACATTCACCTGGAACTACTTAATTATTATGTATTGTCTTGGTTTCCTCCAATCATTACATTGGTATATTTTAGCTGGTTTCACAAGGCTGAAGTTGGTAGTATTGCACTCACCCTAGCCAGGCGGCAGGAGGCCACCACTATCAGTTCACTGTTGTCTTTCAAAGTGAAAGTATGTCTCATTCGCTCCTGCTAACTTCCGCCGCTTTTTAGCCCCATGCAAAGGGCCCTGTGACCTTTACCCCCTACTAAACCTCGTGTGGAAAGAGGTAAAGGGCTGACAATTAATAAAGAGTGACTACGATCTTTCTATTGAGTAAAACAGTGCAAGAGGAATTGTAATTGTAAATAATGTGTAAACAGCAAGTGAAATCAATGAATGTAAATATAAGTGAACAGTGGAAAATAGTTTTATAAGTTACTTCATGTGACAGTGCATAACACAATGTAAATAAAATAGAAATGTAAATAATGTAAATAAGATAGAGAACGTAAATAGAAATGTAAATGAGTAGTAGTATAAGAATATGAGTATATACACTAGGAGTAATGAAAGTGAAAGTTTCACTCTAGCATGTATGAATACTATGAGTTATGAGAGTGAAGGTGAAAGTGACATTCACTCTCAATGCTAGTATACAGGACAAGAAAGTGAATGCTACGTATTTTACTGAAAGAAATTTAATGTCTACAGCGACAATAAACTACTGTTACTGAAAGAAACTCATGGATAAAGACTGTAGATATATATAAGTGTTATATAGTAACAGAAATATAAACTGAGTGTTTTTACGAATAATAAATGACAGAACACCAGCAGCGAACTAGCGCAAATGGGAAGGTCATATGCCCTCGTAATTTTCATTGCTTTCACAGAGTCTTTTTCTTTTTGAGTATGGATTCCAAACTATTTGAGAATCATAGAATAGTGTTTTTAGTGATAATATCAGGCTGTGGACAAGTTTGAGAGGAGCAAGAGAGTGCTGTTGATTGGAGACATGAATGGCAAAGTTGGGAATGTACGAGTGGATGGAGTGGTTGGTCAGTGGGGTGTGCCAGCTGAAGTAGATGGGAATGGTAGTGCTTTGGCGGACATCTGTGCTGGTAAGGGGTTGGCAATAGCCAACACCTACTTTCGTCATAAGATGATCCACCTGTATACATGGAGAGTAATGAGGAGGATGGATGGTGAACTTGTTGAACGAAAGGCAATGATAGACTACGTGTGTGTGGATGAGCGAATGAGAAGACAAGTGTTGGATGCAAGGGTGTGGAGAGGGTGGGGGAATGGAGTCTCGGACCATCACTTAGTGATGGCCAAGGTAGAGCTGCAAAGAAAGTGGTTGAGGAGGTGAAGGGGAAGACAGGAGGAAGCAGCTCCTGTGAGAAGAGTGGAGAAATTGCAAGATAGTGAGAAAAGGACAGAGTATAAGAGCATAGTGGAAGAAAGATTGGGAAGGTATGAGCTAGAGCAGATGGAAGGGGTGGAAGACGTATGTAAGATATTCACGGAAGGGATAAGCGCAGCGTGTGAGGCGGTTTGTGGAGTGAGGAGGAGATGCAAGGGTGTGCAAGGGACAGCATGGTGGAATGATGAGGTGAAACGAGCTGTGGAACAAAAGAAGAAGGCATATGGTGAATGGTTGGCGAGTAGAGGTAGGGGAGAAGATGAGAGAGAGAAGAGAGAGGTATATGTGAACAGGAGAAGGGAGGTTAAGAGACTGGTGAAGGAGAGTAAGAAGAAAGTGGATGAAGAGTTTGGGAGGAATCTGAGTGTGAAATGGAGGGGGAGTAAGAAATTGTTTTGGAAGGAGGCAAAGAAAGTAAGGCAGTGTGAAAGGGGAAATAGTAGGGGAGTGAAAGATAGGAATAATAGATTGTTGGTGGAGAAGAGAGAGAAATTGAGGAGATGGAAGGAGCACTTTGAGGATTTGTTGAATGTAGAGAGTGAGAGCAGTGTGAGTATAAGTGGTTGGGGAATGGCTGGGAGAAGAAGAGATGAGAGGAGGGAGGAAGAGATCAGTAGGTCGGAAGTAGTGGAAGCGATGAAGAAGATTAAGCTGGGAAAGGCCCCAGGAATTGATGGAGTGTGTGGTGAAATGCTTAGGTATGGGGGTGAGATTGTTGTGGAGTGGATATGGAAGTTGTGTAGATTGGCTTGGGAAGAGGGAAGGGTTCCAGAGGACTGGAAATCAGGGTATAATTGTTCCTCTGTACAAAGGAAAAGGGGAGAGAGAAGTATGTGGTAACCATAGGGGTATTTGCCTTCTTAGTGTGACTGGTAAAATATATGGTAGAATACTCATTGATAGGGTTAGGCATATGACAGAGGAGCTAGTTGGAGAAGAACAAGGGGGATTTAGGAAGGGAAAAGGGTGTGTAGACCAGATATTTGTTCTAAGATGTTTAGTGGAGAAGTATCTAGAGAAGGGAAGGAAAGTGTATGCTGCCTTCATGGACTTGGAGAAAGCTTATGACAGAATAGATAGGCAAGGTATGTGGAAGGTATTAAGAATATATGGAGTGGAGGGGAAATTGTTGAGTGCTGTGAAGAGTATGTATGAGGGACCTAGGGCTACGGTGCGAGTGGATGGTGAGCTGAGTGAGTTCTTTGATCTCAATGTGGGACTGAAACAGGGGTGTGTAATGTCTCCATGGCTGTTTAATATATATATGGATGGGGTTGTAAAGGAGGTGCAAGGTAGGGCAGTGGATGTGGGGGTGGCCCTAATGAATGAGGGTGAGATTTGGAAGCTTCCGGTGTTGCTGTTTGCTGATGATACAGTATTGTTGAGTGAAGATGAATGGGAGTTGCAAGGTTTGGTGAATGAATTTGGGACAGTGTGTAGGAGGAGGAAGCTGAAAGTTAATGTAAACAAAAGTAAAGTTATGGTGTTTGAGAGGAATGAAGTCACAGAGTGTGCAGTGAGGTTGGATGGTGAGGATATGGAGAATGTGAGTGCATTCAAGTACTTGGGTAGTGTGATGAGTAAGGATGGAACTTTGGGGGATGAAGTACGTGAAAGGGTACAGCAGGGAAGGAAGGTTGTTGGTACACTGAAAGCAGTGATGAGAAATAGGGAGGTGCGTATGGAAGTTAAGAAGTCACTGCATGATGGTATTGTGATCCCTACCCTGACGTATGGAAGCGAGGCATGGACCTTGCAAGAGGGGAACAAGTCAAGAGTGAGAGCAGTGGAAATGAGTTACTTGAGAGGAGCATGTGGAGTGACGTGGAGGGACAGGTTGACGAATGAAGAAGTGAAGGAACGTTGTGGGGTAGATGTGGATGTGGTTGAAAAGATTAGGAGAAATACACTGAGGTGGTTTGTACATGTGGAGAGGATGGAGAATGAAAGACTGACTAAGAGGGTGTATGTAGGTGAGGTGGAGGGAGGGAGAGGGAGGGGTAGACCGAGGATGAGGTGGAGGGATGGAGTTGAGAGGTATATGAGGGAGGGAGGGGTGAGTTGGTGGGAGGGGAGTCAAATGGTGGGTGACAGAGTGACTTGGAGGCATTTTGTCTGCGGCCACCCTCTGCGGGATTAGGGCGTCGGGCTATAGATAGATAGATAGGTAATCATATTACGGGTTGTCGGGAAGTGTAAAGTGGAGACTTTGTTACCCAACTTTAGAGGTCTCCACAAGTCCTATGGTACTCGACGAAGGCTCAACAAACACCCCAGGAGAAAGCTGAAGGTATGTGCCATAAGCATATGTGATTTTGTTATTCTCGGACTAATAATTGATTTTTGGCAAATATTTTTAGAGAGTCTGTCGGAGCGCGAATATGCCCGCGGGAGCCGCAAGAAAAAGCAAAACGAGCCCGTGGTTAAAGGGTTAATGTGTTACTTTAAATGAGGGATTACTGTACACTGAAAGAAATGTATGTGGGAATTGCTTTATAAACAATAACTAATTCCATGTTGTTTATGGCTGTGAGAGATGAGGGTAATATTGTGGGAAGAGAGGCCCACCAAATCCCCAGAAGCATTAACTGACTACCATGGACCGGCTAATGTTTGAATGCGTGGCCCATCACCAACTGGGACTTAGACTCTGCTCTTGCCAGGGGGGTAAAGAAACTAATGCTCATGATAGTACAGTCAAGTCACCTATGGCGCGGACTTCTATGCCACGGTTTTCTGTGACACGGCAAGGTGCCAGACCTCCCCCCAAAACGAACCACGTGCATAAACTACCTGTGGCGCAGGCGCGACAAGGTTTGAAATGCGGGAAAATTCCCCTTGCAGCGTGCTCTCCTGTTTGTAAACAAAGAAGATGACGACCACTTGGGCTCCATACTACAAGTGCTCCAACAGTGGACATTTTTCTCTCTTATGAGGAGGTTAAACTTCACCAAATTCATTGCGTTAAGTAATGAAACATTAAAGATTCTTTGGGTATTGTGACTAGTTTATAGCTTTGTTCGTAAAACTGCTGTGAATGGGTTAGTGACGAAGCACCCATCTCTGAGCTAAGACAAAATGTAATGCCTCCCATGATCATAATCATCACGTATTAAGAATGATTATTAATGTGTTAAATGGGAGTTTTGTTGACACTTGAGCATACAAACTTTTATCAAATAAACTTCTTCAATCAGTGCTTGACCAGGCAGCCTCCGCCATCTTTAATGTTTTGGTCAGTCAGCTGATCTGTGTCTACTTGGTCGAGCTTTTTTTCGCTCGATCTGCAGCACGTGGTATTGCCCAAGTAGACTCAAGGTTGATCACCGTCCCGTTTTTTTGTGCCCATTCTTACACGTAATAGATGCATTGACTGATTGCTTGATTGTGTGCATGTGTAAAGTGGGGAAAAGTGGGGTGAAAGGGGGGACTTTGGGCAAATGTCCAGAACCAAATTCCATTTTTCCCATAGGTTAAGTTACTGTATTTGTATGGCACGGTTTTCTATGGCACAGGCACGGTCCAGAACCAATTAGCCATGCCTTAGGCGACTGGACTGTACTTGCATTTTCACATTCACCAAGTGATGGAAATTCTTGGCAGACGAACTGTTAAGTAAGATTGAAGTTTAAGAGTAAGACTGAGGCAGGAGGTGTCATCAAGGTGGGCTAGGCATGATAAATTTAAGTTAGGTTAAAATTGGCTTATCAAGATGACCAGGAATAGTTAAATACAGTAAATCCTCATTTTTCGCGCTGCAGATGTTCCGCCATAACCACGCAAAATGCGAAACGTCGAATTGTGAAGTTAAGAATCGGTGGGAAAAATAGAGGAGCGTTCCAGTGGGACATATACCTACCCTATCATAAAGTACTGTAACACCAAACAGGCTCTACCCAAAATTTAATGAAAAGTGTTTACTAGTGCTAAAACAGCAGAACACAATAAACACATACCTGAAAAGACATTAAAGCTGTTATAGAGAGCTACAACACCAAAAATCCTTACCAGAAATAAAGTGAAGACTGGCTTGAGTGGCAGGTGAAGGTGTGTTGGGGGTAGATGGGCTGGTTACTAGGTGACATGGGCCTTTCTGGGGAAGCCCCATCACCTATGCTGAAGCCCTCGAAGTTGAACTCTGGCTCCAGTACCTCCACTTCCTCTGTCTACTTCTGCTTTATCTACCCTTGCTGGCACGTCCAAGTCTTGCAGAATAGCAGCCACATTCTGTCTCCTGAAAATATTGTGTGATTCAGGCTCGTCTTTGCTCCTTTATGTTTCCGTTGTAGACGGCCATCACTTGAGACTTCATATCACTTAAGGTCGATAGGATGTTGGTAGCCTCAGGCATAGTCCTGGTGTATGCATCGAAGGTAGTTGCCATGTCGGTTATGATGGACAGGATGGTCGCAAGATGGCTGCCAGCAAATGAGCATCAGTATGCGTCATCGGCTACCGGCTGGGAGCATCGAATTGTGAGACAACTTGGAAACTTTTTTCTTGCATGAAAAACGAGGCGTCAAAGTAAAATGAGTCCAAATACGAGGACTTATTGTATGAAACATTTGGGTTAAGCTATTGTTGCCTTAGCCTTGTCAGGATAGGTTATTAACTGAACTTTGTGTGTGGATCATCTTTTCCCTCTGGGGTTCAGTTGGGAAATTTGGAGGCTTGAATGATGAGTAGATGTACTGTATATACATTATGACATTTCATTGAGCTTTTTCTGTTGATATTTCTGTTTTTGCAATTTGATTTTACCACCCTGCAGATTTTAATGGGAAGTAAGGTTAAGAATGATGATTCTCTCTTGCAGTGTTACAAAGAAAGTGATCTGAGGGGAAGGATGGGGAGACAGCAACACCAAAACTAGCATCATGACTACAAGAATGTACCGCTACTTGGGCAAGTGGCTGGGGCTGACTGGCTACATGGTTCAATATGGCTGCATTGCACATTGTACCCTTGAGTTTGTTGGTGATTTTGTGGTGGTGAGCATGCCCATTCTTTAGTGCATTATAGTTTTCTTCCTTTAGTAAAGTAAGTACCTTGGTGCAGTAGTGAAGAGAGGTATACTGTATGTGATAAGAATGTTGAATAGAATAAATGATTCAAGGAAGAAAGGTGGGTGAGCTAACAGTAGACAGCATATGAAGCAACAAGAGGATTACCCTGAATTGTGTTGGTGTTCCCATTAATATATGAGTATGAGACTTTCCATAATTGTGGCATTGGTATGAAACGGTAAGAATGACACCAGTGGCAGTGGGACTTTACTATGTATGATTTTTGCAGATTTGTTAAGTACAGTACTGGTAACAGTGATTTGTGAAAGATGTGGAGTAATGAAGATTGTTAATAAAACGGGAGAAAAGAGTGTACTTAGAGGGTATGGCCACAGAGAGGGAATGGATATAGTATAGTATGAGTGTGGTTGTGAAAAGGATATGAGTAAACAGTGTTTAAATTAGTAAAGTAGGTGGGGACGCTCACCATCCACTCATTCAAATGATGGTGCTTTGGGTGTCTGCCCTTTCCTCTCTTCCATCCTTTCTCCTCTGTCTTTCTTTCCTTTATTTTTTCCCCTTCCTTCTGCCTACAGGTGACTTTACACTCCCTCTTCTGTCTTTCTTTCTTTCATTCTCTCCTCCTCTTTCTGCCTATGGGTGACTAAACACTGAGTGACAAGCCTAATGGTTTTCTATACACCAGGAAACCATTTACTATGTTGGGTGGAAACCATATTACCATATTATGGTGCCTGGTGGTTTGGTGAGTAATTAAGGCACTCCGGTTGGATTGAGCTTATCTATCTATCTATCTATTGCCAGACGCCTCAATCCCGTTTGGGGTGGCGACAAATAAATCGCCTCCAAGTTGCCCTGTCCCCCGCCATTTCACTGCCTTGCTCCCAGCTCACACCCCCCTCTCTCATATACCTCTCCACCCCATCCCTCCATCTCATCCTTGGCCTCCCCCTCCCTCTTCCCCCCTCCACCTCACTCACATACACTCTCTTCGCCAGTCTTTCACCCTCCATCCTCTCCACATGGCCAAACCACCTCAGTGTGTTCCTCATAACGCTTCCTATCACATCCACATCAACACCACAACGCTCCTTTATATCCTCATTCGTCAGCCTGTCTCTCCATGTGACTCCACAGGCTCCTCTTAAATAACTCATTTCCACTGTTCTCACTCTTGACTTGTGTCCTTCCAACAATGTCCAAGCTTCACTTCCATACAATAGACTTGGTATCACAATACTGTCATGTAGTAACTTTTTCACTTCCATGCTCACTTCCCTGTTTCTTATCACTGCTTTCAAAGAACCAGCAATCTTTCTTCCCTGCTGTACCCTTTCAAGCACTTCACCCTCCAAACCTCCATCCTTTCTCATCACACTACCCAAGTACTTAAACGTACTCACATTTTCCAATTCCTTACCATCCAACCTTGCTGTACATTCACTGACTTCACCTCTCTCAAAGACCATCACTTTACTCTTTCCTACATTCACCTTTATATTCCGTTTATTACACACTCTCCCAAACTCATCCACCTAGCCTTGCAGCTCCCCTTCGTCTTCACTCAACAACACAGTATCATCTGCAAACAACAGTACAGGGAGTTTCCAAACACTATCCTCTCACCAGGGCCACTCCAACATCCACTACCCTACCTTGTACCTCTTTTATTACCCCATCCATGTACAGATTGAACAACCATGGAGACATGACACATCCCTGTTTCAACCCAACTTTCAAAGAGAAAAATTCACTTAGTTCACCATCCACACGCACTGCAGCCTTCGCACCATCGTACATACTTTTCACAGCATTCAACAGCTTCCCATCTACTCCATATATTCTTAACACTTTCCACAATCCTTGTCTATCCACCCTGTCATATGCTTTCTCCAAATCCCTGAAAGCCGCATACAACTTCTTTCCCTTCTCTAGAAACTTTTCCACTAAAGATCTAAGAATGAATATCTGATCTACACAATCTCTTCCCTTCCTAAAGCCTCTCTGTTCTTCTCCAACTAATTTCTCAGTTCTTTCTCTAACTCTATCAATAAGTATCCTACCATACACTTTTCCTATTATACTAAGAAGACAAATGCCCCTATGATTACCACACACTTCTTTTTCCCCTTTTCCTTTGTACAAGGGAATAATTATACCTGACTTCCAATCCTCCGGGACTCTACCTTCCTCCCAGGCCAATCTGCACATCTTCCACATCCATTCTACTACTATCTCTCCCCCATGCTTCAGCATTTCACCACACACTTCATCAGTTCCTGGGGCTTTCCCCGATTTAACTTTCTTCATTGCTTTCACAACTTCTATCCTACTGATTTCTTCCTGTCTTCTCACCTCCCTCCTTCTCCCAGCCATTCCCCAGCCACTTATACTCGCATTACTTCCATCCTCTACATTCAACAAATCCTTAAAGTGTTCTCTCCATCTGCTCACTTTTTCTCCCTTCTCCACTACTAATCTACCATTTTTATCTTTCACTCCCCTGCTAACTTCACTTCCACCCTGTCTTACTCTTTTCACCTCTTTCCAGAACATTTTCTTACAGTCCCTCCACTTTACACTCAAATTCCTTCCTAATTCCTCATCCACTCGCTTCTTACTCTGTCTTACTAATCTTTTCACCTCTTTCTTTCTTTCTGCACATAACTCTCTCTTCCGCCTCACAACTTCTTCCACGCCCCTATTTCTCACCCATTCATTGTATGCTTTCTTCTTTTGTGCCACAGCCTGTTTCACCTCTTCAGTCCACCACGCTGTTCCTTGCACCCCCCTCCGTCTTCTTTTCCTTCCACACACCAATGCAGGTTTATATCCAAGGGGTGGTTAGGGTTTATTGCTCATAAAGTGCCACTCATGGGTGAGTGAGATTGGTCACTCACATCTTAAATGTCAGGACGAACTTGCCCAGCCTCGAGCTCCTACACTCCTTATGGGACAACATAGGATTGGATGAATGGATGGATAAGTAAAAAAAAAAATCACTGTGGAATACCAGGTGAGTCAGAATAAATTCTCAGTATAGTGCCTAACTGTTCTTCATTTTTCACATTATGTTCCATCAGATATGCAACAAAAATTCCTCATAATCCATTAAAAATGAAAGATCAAGGAATAATTTCAGTGTATCTATCTATAGCCAGATGCCATAATCCCATATGGGGTGGCCCTTTGTCTTTGAATTATTTGTTTTATGAGAAGGGGCACTAACCCTCCACCAACCCACTTGTTGATATGTTAGGAACACGTATGGGATGGTTATATGGTTATTACCTAGCATTGTAAATGGTTTCCTGTTTTATAGGGAACCATTTGGCTCGTCACTCGTTCTAAAGCCACCCGATAAGGAAAGGAGTAATAAAAATTGACAGGAAAGATGGGAAAAATAGGAAGAGCGGAGGGTAGATACAGAAAAATAATGAAAAAAGGTGAAGGAAGAAGTAGGCAGCATTACATTTACAAATATTTCCCCATTACAGTATTTCATAGCATGTCATCAGCTAGTGCACTGAACCACTGCCATATCATTAGCAGCATCATAATTCTAGCCTTATTTTCCCACATAAGAATGGAATGGTGTAGGATTCAGAAAGCAAGGAAGGGGAGAACAGAAAAGGGAGTACTAACTAACCAACAGCATCCCCAGTGAACTGGACCAGATACTGATTCACACCTACCTTTCAAACCCCCCAGAATCATGACTTTACCTCACAGGCCTAACCATCTAAAGTACACATATTTTGGAGGGTGTTTTTCAGTATGGATTTGCTTTACATTAAATATCATATGGTCAGTCCATCAACTGTAAGTTTTTAAAAAATGGAAGAGGGGAAGGAGGGTGCCAGACCCTTGTCATGTGCTTCTCTGTACAAATTTCATCCAACTAGCTTGATCCCCAGTCAGTTCTCTAGGCTCATCATCTTTCATGGATTGCATTCTTACACTCCATTTACCATATCCATCCACATTCTCAGCCTGCCACACCTCCTCTCACCCACATACTTGCTCATGCACAGGCTACCTGTTTCACTACCCTGCATACGTCTGTTCTCCATAATGACCCTGCCATGTAAGCACACCCCTTAATCCCACTCTCTGAATAACTCTTTTTGCTTTGGTCTCTATGTCAGAAGATACTGATGACATTCCAAGACATGCACCGATACTGGCCCATACCCCACGGAAGAGGAGCTACCTTGCAGTGGTACTATGGCTTGAAGTGTGGTCAGTGGGGTCCCCAATTTTGGTTTCCTGACGTCCTCATTAGGATTGATATCCATTGATCTCATGGACCAAGTGCTGCCGCCTCATCACCAGATATGGAGGCCAGCTAGTGGTGATAATGTTCCCCTGCCAAGGTCATCTTTGGGCATGGATGTTGCTTTCTCCCCCTTCCCCCCATTTGTTTGCCACGTGTGGCATCCTGTGGTGCTAGAGAGAGAGATTGGCTGGTGGTTGAGCTAGGCCACACAGTGCATCCTATGGCTAGCAGCACACCTCTTTAGTTGTCTGCTTTCTCTATTGGGCAGTATGGTGAGGCCCGACCAAGTTGGTCGGCTGGTTATTCTTTGACTAGGGTCAAGTGGGCACCACATGGCCTGGCACTCACCTGGTCCAGAGCTGCAGTCTGGTTGTGCGGTGGTTACCCTTGTATGCACTTCTGCTACCCCTAGGGCTGTCAGATGCTCAATGACTTGTCATTTTGCCTTCCCTTGTTTGGCTTTTGTGTTGGGTGAGGGGTTGAGAAAGTGAAGTCTCTTCTTGTTGTTATATGGCAGAATCATCCACCATCATTGATCCTTATGTGCCATGTGGCCAAGCCCATGAGTTATCTACTGGCTACATTTCTCCTCATGCAGACCCTAGGCACTCCAGGGGTCCTGAATCTCCTGTTGACAAACCCTGCAAGTTTTGATCCTCAAATGACCCTTCCTCATCCCAGGAACTGCGAGATCTTCCTTAGTCTCCAGGGGTTGTGGAGTGCTCGCAGGACACTCCTAGCAGTGCTTTAGGCATAGTAATGGTTGGGCCATATCAAGCTACCAGAAGTAAGGAAAAGAGGAGTTCTCGAGGGGGAGGCACCAAGCCCTCTAAGAAACTTTCAGTCCAATCATTGAGACAATTCCTGGTGTCATTGTGGCAGATGACTATGAGAAATTCTCTGCCTTGGAGGTGGCTGATGGTACTTCGTTGAGGGAGCAAAATGTGTTTAAAGTCCGCCGTGACCTGGTCCAAGGTTCGCAAACCTCATCAGCAAAAAAAAGAAGCAACTGTTAGGCCTTCTGGGTCACCATCAGCACCCACCTACAGTGGCTTCAAGCAGAGGCTATTCTGTCTAGTGAAGAATGGGGCTGCCCCAAAATCTAGCCCCAAATCTATTTTAAAACATCTCTAATCCTACAGTAGAACTGTAGTGTCCTGAGAGATAACTGGGAAGAGCATCAACTGCGCTTAGCTGAAACCCATCCAGTCTGTGTTTGTCTGCAGGAGGCTTTGTTAGGGGAGCAGGTATTGTCCCCACCTAGGGAATATGCTGGTATATTCTCATCTGGACCTCCTACAGGCGATCATCAGGGTGGCTGTGCCATCTTCTGCCATTCTGATGTGCTTTTCACATCATTCTCCTGCAGTCTCCCCTCCAGGCAATGGCAGTTAGTTGCATGTGGAGAGGAAATACACAGTGCGTAATGTCTGTCTCCCACCAAATATAGTTGTCCTTTGAGAGGACCATAATGGATTGGTTTGCCAACTGCCCTGGCCATTCATTCTCCTTGGGGATTTGAATGGAAGGGATCCTTTGCAGGGGGATGTGATATTCGGTCCATGAGGGAACTCACCTAGTGTCAGTGGTGAAGGCTGTGTGTCCTTAACACAGGGGATCCTACACATTTACAGGTACAGACTGGTACCCTTTCTTCACCTAACCATGCACAAGGGTTCATGTGGAGCGTCGATGATCTCCATGGCAATGGCCACTACCCAGTTTTACAATGTACAGCTGGCAGTCCACCCTCACCACAGTTTTTCATTGGTGTCTGTACCAGGATGATTGGCACTTTTTTCAAGATCTAAGTGTTCTTCAGTCACAGGTGGAGGAGTTTCATAGTGGTGATGAAACTGTACAGTGTTACACCTCTACTCTTTGCCAGGCAGGTGTGAAGGCACTTCTCAGACCAAGGACAGCTGTCTACTTTCTTCGTAGGCCTGTGCCGTGGTGGAACAATGAGTGTACTGTTGCTCACAAAGCCTGCAGAGCTGCATACTCTCATTTCTATGCACATTGGCAAAGTGAGATTTTAAAGGTGCAGTTCTGCTGTGTCTGTGTAAAATACAGGTGGACCATAAAGAATGCACAGCCTAGCTTTTGGGCAGCCTATGTTTCTTCCATTAACTCACCCACTCCTTTATCCTATGTTTTGGAAGTGAGGGCAGATGATACAAGGAAAATATTCATGAAAACCACCAGTGCTGAAGATCAATGGAGATACCCTGTATTATGTTATAATCTTTGGAAGGTGCCACTACTTTTGTCAGACAGTTTTATAGTTTTTCCAGGAGACACCCTTCAGCACCATATTTTGCTGATTGTATAGTCTCAGGTGAGATTAGGGCTGGATTTTCAGACTTGGGGGAGGGGAGAATTACAACACAGTTACTATGAGAGAAATGAGATCTGCCTATGCTTCCTGCAAGGACACAGCTCCAGGTCATGATGGTACTATATTCCGTATTCCATGATTCGTCATTCAACGAGGAGTCCCTGACTTTTCTATTGGCCTTGTTCAAGAGGGTGTGGGAGGAGGGATGATGCCAGCTAACTGGTGACTGGTGATAAGCCTCGTGATTCTAAGCCAGCAGAGAACCAGTCCGTGTTAATTTCTGCCCAATCGCTTTGACATCGTACATTTACAAACTGTTAGAAATGATGATGAAGGTACTCCTTGTTTGGTTTTAGAGAATGGTGGGTTTTTATCTGAATCCCAGTGTGGGTTTAGGCAGATGAGATCCACTATGGAAAATCTCCACCTTGAGTCATCCATCTGCATTGGATATGCATCCAGACAACACCATATGATGGTGTTTTTTAACTTTGAGAAAGTGTATGACACAGCTTGGTGCCTTGGCATTTTATCCAGTTTCCATTTTTATGGCCTTTGATGTTACTTACCTATCTTCATTCAGAGCTTCTTTCTGAGAGGAAGTTTCAGGTGTGTGTGAGATGTAAGCTCTCTCCCCTGTACACTCAGGAGGAGGGAGTGCCACAGGGTATTGTTTGTGTGTGGCATTATTCACTCTTACAGTTAATGGAAGTATGGAGGTCCTACCAGAAGGAGTGAAGAGCACCCATTTTATGGATGACTTCTTTATCTCATTTGTTGAAGAGCACCCTTTTTATGGATGACTTCTTTATCTCATTTGCCGCATCCTGAATGTCAATGGCAGAGCACCAACTGCAACTTACAATAGATTGGATCTTTACCTAGGGTGAGAAGCATGGTTTTAGATTCTCTTCATCTAAGACCATTGCAGTTCACTTCTGCTGATTACATGGGGTGTATTCTGACCCAGACTTATTTTCAAATGACCAAAGGTTTGCTTGTAAGGAATAAGTGAGGTTTTTAGGCCTCACCCATGACCACCATCTTATTTGGATTCCATATTTAAAGCAGATAAAGACTTCTTGCCAGAAGGTTTTGAATCTTTTAAAGGCTCTGGCTCATAATAGATGGGGTGCTGACAGACATGCCCTCCTGCTTCATCAAGCTCTGGTGTTATCCAAACTGGCATATGGTTGTCAGGCTACCCCAGCTCAATTACTCACCTTGGACTCTGCACATCAGATAGGTCTTTGTTTGGGTACTGGAGGATTTTGGACCTCACCGATCCCAGGCCTGCTTTGTGGGTGCAGGGGTAATGGGGCTGGAGCTACAGCATTGGTCTCACTGGTGCAGAGTTCAGAGGCATCCCAACAGATGACTTTTAGTTCTGCCAGAACACTTTTTATGACTTTCATCCATGTTATCTTTGCCCTTTTAGTTATTGGGCAAAGGACGTCATAACTGAACTCAGTCTCCCACGTACTCCAGTCTTCAACATGGAGACATCTCTTGTTCCACCCTGGGTGTTACATGATGTCAGATTTTGCCGGTATGTCACAGCCTCAAAATCTGTGACATTAGATGTCGGGATTCGCACACAGTTTTTAGCTCATGTTGCCTTCCATACTGGTCTGTCTCAGTTTTTACAGATGGCTCAAAATCTGATGTTGGTGTTTGATTTGGGGTTGTCTTCCCTAATTTTAGCTGGAGTGGCACTCTACCCTCCTCAGCCTTAATTTTTACTGCAGAAGCATCAACAGTTCTGATGGCATTCCAGCTTATCCTTTCCTATGAGGCAAGTAGTTTTACTGTTTTTAGTGACTGCAGGCTAGCCGTATCTGACCTTGACCATTTTAACTCTCCCCACCCCTTGGTGTGGGAAATTTTTGAAAAGGCCCTTCTCATGGGCCACCATGGCCTGATAGTTTCATTTTGCTGGATACCACTCCATGTTCGACTGCATGAAAATGAATGTGCAGATGAGGCAGCAAGGGCAACAGTTACCCTTGTTGCCTTTGCCAGACCTCTCTCATATAGAGATTACCATATTTTATGCCATATAATGCACACCTATGATTTGGCAGGCAATGTTTAAAAAAAAAAAAAAAAAAAAAAAGTTTAAAACAAAACAAGGAGCATATGACCCACCTGGAGCCTGAGCTGATCCCTTCTTCCCTAACAAAAGGTATGCTGATCAAGGCTAATCTACACCAGTAGATGATGAAAAACAAAACAATAAAACTCCACCATGGTCCAAGGCTAGAGAAACCTATTTGATTTGTCAGCTAATGCTACCGTTTAGCACAGTCAACAAGCTCAGACTGCATCTGGCTGGGTGGGTGATTGTGTTTTTTCATGTATCACAGCAAATTTTCGTGCTTTTTTACTTAAAAAATAATTTTTACTGCCAAAAGGCACGAAAGTATCATAAAATGATATTTGATTCAATAAAAAAAAGTTGTAGGTCTGAGATACTGAAACAGTATAAAGAAACAAGCAAGGTATGGCCATTGTGTGATGTTTCTGATCGTACTGTGGAATTGGCAAGGCCTAATGTTAGATATAGCCTATTCAGTTACTTACTAGGCCCATACTCAGTTTTTTTCAGTAATATTATGTTCATATATATAAATGTATATAGGGTATATATATTTTTTGTGGCTTTGGACTGTATATATAGTTATACCTGAGTATTGTAGGGGCCACTTTGGTGAACAGGAAAGTGTGGGTACTTGTCAACGCAACCCATAGGCCTACTCCAAACCTGACCTTCTTGGTATAATGCGGTGAGATTTTTTAAAGCTTTTTTCTAGCAAAAAAGTGCGCAATATATAGTGAAAAATACGGTACTACCTTATGGTTAAGGCTGCTATCTGAGCCTCCTGGCAGCACCAATGGGTTACACTTCCTGCCCCAAGCAAGCTATGGGAGGTGACAGTTGTAGCTAGTCCATGGACCTATACGTATAGCCAGGTTGCATCACTGGGAAGGTGCCATGACCTACCTACAGAGTGTTCATACATGCCTAATACATTGTCATCTTCATAAGGGAAGACCCCTTCCTTATTCTGAAAATTGTCTGGGCCCATTGACTGTACAGCACCTCTTACTTGAGTTTCCCAATCTTTACTATCAATACCTCTCCAGTTGTAGGGCAGGAGATGGGTCTTACTTTCTCTCCTTAGTCGTTGGAGAGGAGGCATGTGTGACAGGAGCCACCTTCCTGTTGGTTGTGGAAGCCGGTTTCCTCAGACACTTTTAGCTTGTATGCTTAGCTTTAACTGTTGTTGTTGTATGCATGATTTTATGTGTGTCCTTGACATAGTATATGAACCTTAATGTTAAGTGACCATTTTAATTCATGTTATTATGTTGTTACCTATGTATGTGCAGTGATCCCTTGATTGTCATGCACTTGGTTATAGAGGGTTTTGTTATCACTGCTAGATGAAAATCTGCACTTCTGCCGTTATTGCACATTTTTTGGCCATAAAACGTCATTATCATGCACCTGAGCTAGTTTCTGCCGAAATGGTGCAATATCTGTGGTTTCTGATGGCACCGAGGGATCCAAAGATGAGGCCCAACTCCAGGAGTTAGTCCCAAGTGATGGTGACTGCTAACTTTCCACCTTCTTGCCTCAGAACCCTTTACCCCAAGCCTGTCTTCCTTTTTGTGCTCTTTTAATAATTTTGTATGAACCTGATCATACCTATGTACAATTTTGCCCCACAGTGTACGCCAACATGGGCGGCAGAGGACGTCACGTACTAGGAATTTGCGTACTCTGAGTGCATAAACTTATGGAAAAAATTACATATGAGTGGCATCCCCCTTCATGGGCAACCCTTGAGACTCCTTTCAGACCTAAGTATTGTACTGTACAGGGAAACCATCTAAGACATATTACCTAAGATAAAGTAAATCAGCAAGATTATGGCTTTACTAAGTCAACAAGGATATGGCTTAACTAAATCAACAAGAAAATGGCTGCTCACCTTAACCCAAGAGGAAAACAGGCTAATTGTCTCCTGCACCACTCGTTTTCGAGACAGTTTGGCATCAAGTCAATTCACCGTCATAACAATAACAAGACAATTCGCCATCATTAATGAAGACATCTATAGGTGATGATAGAATAATTCAAGGCAACTACAGTGAGGAAGAAACAAGTTAATTAAACCACTGGTGATGGAGAGTGGAGACTTGTCTATGAGCCATTTCCTGGGGAGGATCAAGAGGATGATGCAATGACTGAGGTGTCAGAAATAGTCTTTGAAGGGTTTATGAACAAAGTGAGTGCATTAGCAAGTGATAGTGTCGAAAGTGCTGGTGACGAGAGTGGTGAGGAACATGGTGTGTCAAGTGATGCTGGAGAGAATTTGCCATCAGACAATTTCCCCTTCAGGACAATTCGCACCCTGAACAATTCCCCATCATTCTATAAATACAGTATACTTATTATTAATTATTAATTAATCAGTACTTTAATAATCGTTAAAGTCAGTGTTCAACAGTGTAGGCTTTGGATATTATTTATTAGTTGCACCTTTAGTCAATATTGACTAAAGGTGCAACTAATAAATAATATCCAAAGCCTATGCTACTGAACATTGACTTTTATGGATCCCCCTGAAATATAGTAATTAAGTATTGATTAATTAATAATAAGTATACTGACGAGGAATCTTCCATGTTTTGACGGGGAATTGTCTGATGGTGAATTGTCTTGGAACCCTAGCGTGCAACTCCTGCACCACTCGGCACCACCTTCCTCACCATTCTAGTCACCAGCACTTTCAACACTTTCACTAGCTAATGCACTCACTTCATTCATAAAGCCTTCAAAGTCTGACACTTCAGACATCACATCATCCTCTTGATCCTCCCCAGGAAATTGCTCATCAACAAGTCCCCACTCTCCATCACTGGTGGTTGGCGCTTCTTGGGGTGGCAATGTCGTGTGCTCGGGGTAAACCCCGGATTTAGGCCACTCTTCACTGTAGTCTCACTTATTACGAGCTCAATTTGCATCACTATTAAGAAATACACTAAAATTCGATAAAAAATAGGTCCGTGTACAATGAGGATCGCGTATTTTGAACTCGCGTACTGTGGGGCAGAACTGTGTGTTTCAGGTACTTACCATAACAGTTTGTGCCAGTATGTATTTAGTGGGTCTAAACTGTTGTGAAAGAGAAAATTGGAGTTTACAAGTGGGGTTTGCTGTACTAGTTAGGATAAATCCCATAGGTTCTGTGCTTTCATTTTTGTGCAGGTGTCATGCACTAGGCACTAGAACAATTATGCATGATAACCAAGGGATCACTGTATATTTGTATATATTTTAGCCATCCTTGTTCAGCTTTTACTCCTTTTGTACAGCAGCATTGACCTCTCTTGTTACACTGCCATCACCCTATTAGTCTAAACAATCAGTCAGTCCTCAACTCTATCATCCACCGTAGAGATTCCCAAACATATGCATTCTGTGGCCCCCCTCTGAGACAATATCATCTGTTGACTGCCTGACTAATGCAGCAACATCTAGGGCCCCACGTTCATTTTCATTTGAAGAAGTAAACAAAACAACATTATATTATATTTGGTATAAAATTATAACAACTAGAGTTAATAAAAACTTGATGCAGTGCATACAGATAAAACACCACTCAAAGTTAGCTGAAAACTTTGTGATACAGTGGAAATTGCATATATCAGACACAGAAAGGGTACAGAAGAGATCATCTTCCATGCCGAGCCAATTATGGTTTTTCAGTTGTATACAGTAAACAGATGTGCAACACCTGTTGGAGCATCCATAATGAGAGAGGGCAATGTTTGGAAACTTCCTGTTCTGTTGTTTGCAGGTAATGCTGTATTGTTAAGTGAGGACGAAGGGGAAATGCAACACTTGGTGAATGAGTTTGGGAGAGTGTGTATGAAATGGAATCTAAAGGTGAATGTAGGGAAGAGGAAAGTTGTGGTCTTCGAGTAAAATGAGGTTGGATGGTGAGGAAATGGAAAATATGAATACATTTTAGTACATGGGTAATGTGATGAGTAAGGATGGAAGTTTAGAGGATGAAATCCATGAAAGGGCACAACACGGAAGAAAGGTTGCTGGTTCTTTGAAAGCAGTGATAAGGAATAGGGAAGTTAGCTTGGGAAGGAGGGGGGGGGGAAGATATGTGATTGTATTGTGATGCCAGCTCTAATGTATGGAAGCAAAGCTTAGACCTTGTTGGAAGGACACAGGTCAAGAGTGAGAGCAGTGGAAATGAGGTATTTGAGAGGAGCATGTAGAGTTCCATGGAGAAACAAATTCACAAATGAGGAAGTGAAGGAGCATCGTGGTGTGGATATAATAGCATTAGGAGCAGTACTCTGAGGTGGTTTGGCCACATGAAGAGGTTGGAGAGTGAGAGACGAATAAGGAGAGTGTATGTGAGTGAGGTGGAGGGGAGGAGAGGGGGGGGGGATGGAATGGAGAGGTATGAGTGAGGGGGGTGTGAGCTGGAGGGAGGGCAGCAAAGTGGCAGGGGACAGGGTGACATGGAGGTGATTTGTTTGTGGTCATCTCTTGTGGGATTGAGGCATCTGGCTATAGATAAATAGATAGTAAAATCTGTGTTGCTGAGAATGATGGACAGTACTGAAAGAAAGAACTGGACAGCCAATTTACTGATACCAGGGTAGCATCCCATTCTTATGCCAAAATCCATCAAGGTCCTCTTCATGAAAGTGTTTATTGCAAATGAGTTTCTTCTATGTTCGATCAATTGATCTTGCATTGTCTTTACAGTGGGTTTCTGCACAAGTTGGTTGACAGAAAAAAAGATTTCCCACAAATATTGCCTCTTGAAAATGGTTTTAAAATGTCACCTGTGACTTACTAGTACACTTAAATTACTCCACGACTCCGTGAAAATGCACTGCAACCTGCAGTTTGGGAATCACTGATCCTTAGACTTCCTTACTCCTCATTTTTCGTGAATCACATTATTTCCCACTCCATGGACTCCACACAGTGATTTTGAATTTTCCATTTCAGACACTCAGACATTTTGTAACACCCTGACTGGTTGTTATGACTTAAAATTTCTGAACCAAATTACCTAAACCAGGGTCCCAATGCTTCTGATGAGAGCAGTACAAATTGGATGATGAATAGTGGTCAACAGTGTCAGTTAGGGTGAAATTCATGTTATGTACTACACTGTTTTACTAAGTTAGTCTAATTCTACCATGGTGCAAGTGTCTTTTTGAAAAAGGCTTTAATTTAAGGTTAATTACTTGATTCTGCACATAATATATACAATGATACTAAGCCAGACTCCTTCCTTCTCATCCCAACACTACCACAGTGCAAAGGCCCATCAATGGAGCCCACTATTTACTCAGAGGACATCATTTTGACGGAGCACATCTCACCACGTTTAAATCGCATCAGTCGAGGGGATGTGATCATCGCCCGGGCACCTTCCAACCCTCACCATCACATCTGCAAGCGTGTTGTTGGCTTAGCTGGGGACAAGGTTAAAGATGGATTCCGTACCCATATTGTAAGTTTTTGCTTGCTGTGAGTAGGGTGAGAGACTGATGAGGAGAGTGTATGTGAGTGAGATGGAGGGAGGGAGAGGGAGGGGGAGGCCAAGGATGAGATGGAGGGATGGAGTGGAGAAGTGTATGAGAGAGGGGAGTGTGAGCTGGGAGCAGGGCAATAAAATGGCGGGGGACAGGGCGGCATGGAGGCGATTTGTTTGTGGCCACCCCTTACGGGATTAAGGCGTCTGGCAATAGATAGATAGAGTAGGGGTTATGAGTTGTATCATCATTAATTTTAGAGGGTCACTGTCTTTTTCATAGCAGTTTATTTTTAATATTTTGCTATGGTATTTTCTTATGCACAGTCCAACCTCGTAATGCGATAGGGTTGTGTCAAGTGGAGACCAATTGCATAACAATTTATCCCATAATGAGGTCAGTATAACATGGGTTCAGCGAGGTTAGGGAGGCTGACCTCAACCATGAAGCCTTAGGGAAAAAAAAAAAAAAAAGTCACCCAATGGAAGTTTGTCCTATGCCAGTACAAGTTGTCACCAAGGGTCCCCCCTCCCCCCTCCCACTGAGGCTAGGGGACAGTTGGAGGGCCTGCACGATCACTCCACACAAAAAGATTCAGTTTTCATTTCATTCATTGCCAGATGCCATGTATCCCAAACAGGGTGGCCAAGGGCTTAGAGTTAATTGTTTTTACAGGGAGGGGCACTGATCCTCCACCAACCCCACTTGACACGTAGGGAGAACGTTATGCCAACAGCATCTGGTGTTCCCAGGCGGTCACCCATCCAAGTACTAACCAGACCCAACGTTGCTTAACACTTCATTTAATATCACACAGTGGACTTATTTAGTACTTGTACTGTTATTTGGCAATAACAGTAGTGTTTCAGTGGCCTTTCTTGCACGAAATAGAACAAAAGGCAGACGATCACAACAAATGTAAATATTGGGTGGCTATCTTGGCTCAGTCAGCTGGGTAGAGGCCCATTATGGGAAGGTTGTGTTCATCAGGTTAACGCTATTTCTAGGTCATAAGTTTCAGTATTTCACACACAAAAAGGTATCAGTTCACTTAATATTGCACACTGCACTACAGTAAAACCTCGATATAACGGACTTCAATAGACTGGAATTCACTTTTATGGGACTGGAGGAGCTACCGAACTAAATTCCTATATATCGGAAAAAGCCCAATAAAGCCAGAAGCAGTCCAGACTGCCTGACCACTTCAACTGTGTTCACCACAATAAGGTATATAACAGACATGTTTATCAGTGTACAGTACAGTATTATTATATATATTATACCATTTGATTGATGTAGTGAAGTTATAACAGTGCAGTACTGCAGTGGTAGTCAAAACAGTATAAAAATTGTTCATGCAGTCCGGACTAATGTCTGATATATCAGAAAAAGTCCAGATTAGCGGGGGGAAGTCTGGATGTCGTTTTTATCAGAATTTCACATTTTTCGGAATGGTTTGGGCCCCAATTAGTCCTTTATAGTGAGGTCTTACTGTATTTGTTAAGCGCTTGCATTGTTATTTGCCAATGGCAACGGTGTTTTAGTGGCCCTTCATGCACAAAATAAAACAAGTCAGACGATCACAGCAAATATAAACACTGAGCATCCATTTTGGCTCAGTCAGCTGAGTGAAGGCCTGTTATAGGGAGGCTGTGTACATGATTTCCAAGTCACAAGTGTCAGTGTTTCACACACACAAAAGCACTTGCACTGTTATTTGGCAATAGCAATGATGTTTCTGTGGCCTTTCAAGCACAAAATTGAATGAAAGGCTGACGATCACAGCCAATGTATGCACTGGTCGGCCATCCTTGCTTGTGTGCCGCATCCGCACAAGATTCTTGAAGGTCTATCTATCTATCTATCTATAGCCCGACGCCCTAATCCCGCAAAGGGTGGCCACAGACAAAACGCCTCCAAGTCACTCTGTCACCCACCATTTGACTCCCCTCCCCCCAACTCACCCCCCCTTCCCTCATATACCTCTCAACTCCATCCCTCCACCTCATCCTCGGTCTACCCCTCCCTCTCCCTCCCTCCACCTCACCTACATACACCCTCTTAGTCAGTCTTTCATTCTCCATTCTCTCCACATGTCCAAACCACCTCAGTGTATTTCTCCTAATCTTTTCAACCACATCCACATCTACCCCACAACGTTCCTTCACTTCTTCATTCGTCAACCTGTCCCTCCATGTCACTCCACATGCTCCTCTCAAGTAACTCATTTCCACTGCTCTCACTCTTGACTTGTTCCCCTCTTGCAAGGTCCACGCCTCGCTTCCATACGTCAGGGTAGGGATCACAATACCATCAAGCAGTGACTTCTTAACTTCCATACTCACCTCCCTATTTCTCATCACTGCTTTCAGTGTACCAACAACCTTTCTTCCCTTCTGTACCCTTTCACGTACTTCATCCCCCAGAGTTCCATCCTTACTCATCACACTACCCAAGTACTTGAATGCACTCACATTCTCCATATCCTCACCATCCAACCTCACTGCACACTCTGTGACTTCATTCCTCTCAAACACCATAACTTTACTTTTGTTTACATTAACTTTCAGATTCCTCCTCCTACACACTGTCCCAAATTCATTCACCAAACCTTGCAACTCCCATTCATCTTCACTCAACAATACTGTATCATCAGCAAACAGCAACACCGGAAGCTTCCAAATCTCACCCTCATTCATTAGGGCCACCCGCACATCCACTGCCCTACCTTGCACCTCCTTTACAACCCCATCCATATATATATTAAACAGCCATGGAGACATCACACACCCCTGTTTCAGTCCCACATTGAGATCAAAGAACTCACTCAGCTCACCATCCACTCGCACCGTAGCCCTAGCTCCCTCGTACATACTCTTCACAGCACTCAACAATTTCCCCTCCACTCCATATATTCTTAATACCTTCCACATACCTTGCCTATCTATTCTGTCATAAGCTTTCTCCAAGTCCATGAAGGCAGCATACACTTTCCTTCCCTTCTCTAGATACTTCTCCACTAAACATCTTAGAGCAAATATCTGATCTACACACCCTTTTCCCTTCCTAAATCCCCCCTGTTCTTCTCCAACTAGCTCCTCTGTCATATGCCTAACCCTATCAATGAGTATTCTACCATATATTTTACCAGTCACACTAAGAAGGCAAATACCCCTATGGTTACCACATACTTCTCTCTCCCCTTTTCCTTTGTACAGAGGAACAATTATACCTGATTTCCAGTCCTCTGGAACCCTTCCCTCTTCCCAAGCCAATCTACACAACTTCCATATCCACTCCACACCAATCTCACCCCCATACCTAAGCATTTCACCACACACTCCATCAATTCCTGGGGCCTTTCCCAGCTTAATCTTCTTCATCACTTCCACTACTTCCGACCTACTGATCTCTTCCTCCCTCCTCTCATCTCTTCTTCTCCCAGCCATTCCCCAACCACTTATACTCACACTGCTCTCACTCTCTACATTCAACAAATCCTCAAAGTGCTCCTTCCATCTCCTCAATTTCTCTCTCTTCTCCACCAACAATCTATTATTCCTATCTTTCACTCCCCTACTATTTCCCCTTTCACACTGCCTTACTTTCTTTACCTCCTTCCAAAACAATTTCTTACTCTCCCTCCATTTCACACTCAGATTCCTCCCAAACTCTTCATCCACTTTCTTCTTACTCTCCTTCACCAGTCTCTTAACCTCCCTTCTTCTGCTCACATATACCTCTCTCTTCTCTCTCTCATCTTCTCCCCTACCTCTACTCGCCAACCATTCACCATATGCCTTCTTCTTTTGTTCCACAGCTCGTTTCACCTCATCATTCCACCATGCTGTCCCTTGCACACCCTTGCATCTCCTCCTCACTCCACAAACCGCCTCACACGCTGCGCTTATCTCTTCCGTGAATATCTTACATACGTCTTCTTGAAGGTGATTGTTGAAAATGTCGTTCTAACAAGATTGTGGTTAATTTTTTAAACTGTGCCAAGATGGTATAGTTTTTGAATTGTCACTGTATGGTACTGATTTATCACAATGAGAAGTCATATAACAAGGTCGGACTGTAATTGATATCTGTTAAATATTGACATACAGTACTCTTTTATAATAGAGAGCAAAAACTAACCAGATACAGAAACAGGCTGGTAAGGAGATGCTAGGGAATCTCCAGGGCTGAGAAAATCGTGAATATGTGCGACAGCTTCTGTTGTCAGCTGCACATCTCAGTTGGGTATGGAAAGTGTGTGGTGTGAAAGTCTGATGATTTTGTGTATTTACCTAGTTGTGATATAGAGGAAATGAGCTATGCTCGTGGAGTCCCATCTCTGTTTCTCGATAAATCAGATTTTGCTTTGAACTCATTTTTAGACTGGACAGTCTCTTTGTCCAGGCTGTTCCACAGGTTTATGCATCTATAAGGAAAACTACATTTCTTGATATCCTTCAAGCAACTTGGCTTTTTCAGTTTCATTCCATGTCCTCTTGTTGCTCTCCCATCCTATACAAACAGATCTTCTCTGTCAATTTTTTCTACGCTCATCATGGTCCTGAACACTGCAATCATGTGGCCCCTCTCTCTCCTTTCTTCTATGGTGGGCAGGTCTACCTTCTCCAGCCTTTCCCTGTACGACATCTGCCAGGCTAGGGACCATCTGGCTTGCTGTGCTTTGTATTTTCTCTATCTTGTTTATATCTTTCATTTTATTTGCAGACCACACTACTCCTGCATATTCCAGCCTGGAGCGGATCATGGCCACTATCGGTGTTTTCATAATCTCCTCATCCATGTAATGAAATGCTCCTCTTGTATTAGTCAAGAGATATGCAACTCTCTAACTATCTTATTAATGTGCTTTTCAGGTGACAAATTATCCTGGACCAGCACTCCTAAGTTCTTGTCTTCTCTCGCTTTTGTGATCAGGTCATTACCCATCAAATAATTCAGTGATGGTCTCTTGGTACTTTTGCCCATTTCCAATAAGTTATGTTTTTTTGCGTTGAATTTCATTTCTCACATCTGGCTCCAATCATGAATCCTATCCAGGTCCTCCTGCAGCATTTTCCAGTCTTCTTCAACTTCTACTTTCCTCATGATCTTTGCATCACCAGCAAACAGACTTGCATAACTGTTCATTCCATTTACCATATCGTTTTCATAAATCAAGAACATTATGGGTGCTAAAACCAAGCCCTGTGGAATGCCACATGTTACTTCCCTCCATCCAGACATCCTGTCTTTTACTACTGCCCTCATTTGTCTGTCTCTCAAGAAGTCTCTCATCCATTCCAAGAGGTTCCCCTTCAGTCTTCCTATGTGTTCCAATTTCCACATTTGTCACCTGTGGGGTACCCTATCAAAAGCTTTCTCCTAATCTAAATATACACAATCCACCCAACTCTCTCTCACTTGTGGCACGTCAATCGTCCTTGAGTAGAAGCTCAGCAAGTTGGAAACGCATAACTTTCCACTTCTGCATCCAAACTGACTTTCTGCCAAAACATCCATCTTCTCCAGATATTTTATCCATCGGTCTTTCAGGATTCTCACATAATTTTGTGACAGTGCTTTTCATGGGCACTGGTCTATAATAATTCAGGGGTTCATCCTTGTTCCCTCCCATATAAATTGTGTGTGTGTGTGTGTGTGTGTGTGTGTTGGAGGGGTGGGGTAGGGGGGATATACAATATGTACCTATGTGTCTGTATATACAGGGTCTTTCCAGGAAGTATCCAACCATAGTCACAAAAAAGGGGAGGGGTAACCAGTTGAGCTACGACACTAATCTCCCTCAAAGTAGGCCCCTTCTGACTTCACACATGTAGCCCAGCATTGTCTCCACTGCCTGAAACATTTTTCACATACAGTTTTCAGTATCTCATGCAGGTTCTTTGTCGCATTTGTCATGATCTCTTCTCTCAGATGAATATTGCTTGAGACATGTTAGGGTCCAAATTGCAATCCAGACTTTCTGAAGACTTATCACTGGAGATAAGACATAGGTGTATGGGTACAGCCAAGAAACCAAAGCACAGTTGTCCCAGTGGAAGCAGGCAGGGTTGCCTCAGCCAAAAAAAAAGCAAGGCAGGTCCGCAGCAAGATTCACTCTCATGTTGACTTGATTTATTTTTGTATTTATTTTTTTCCATTGTGGTGTTGTGCATCACCAGTGCGCACCAGAAGGTCGGACTGTCAACAAACCTTATTACCTCGACATTATTTGTAGTCATTTGATGTACAGTAGTTCAGTGGAAGAGACCAGACCTTTGGATGCAGCAAGTTGGAAGCTGCACCATGACAATGACCCTGCCCATTCTTCTCAACTGATTCAGGAATTTTTGGTCAAACACAACATCCCGCAGGTCCAGCAGGCTCCCTACTCACAGGACATGGCTCTGTACAAATTTTCGTTATTCTCCAAGCTCAAAACCCTGCTGAAGAATTCCCAGTTTGAGACAAGAGAGATCATGACATACACAATGAAGTACCTGCAGGAGATACCGAAAACTGTATCTGAAAAATGTTTCAGGCACTGGATAGGATGCTGAGCAATGTGTGTCAAGCAGAAGGGGCCTACTTTCAGGGGGATTAGTGTTGTAGATCAACCAGTTAACTTTTTTGAGCCTAAGGTTGGATACTTTCTGGACAAAGGGTTTGTGTGTGTGTGTGTGTATACAGTATATATATACAGTAATCACTCTAATATCCGGACGCCCAGTAACCGAACATCCCCACTACCCGGACATAATCGTCCTGGGATCCAACATTCCCAAAATGGTCCGAAAACCCAAAAAAATAAAAAAATAAAACGATTTTTTCCTGTCCGTAATTTGAACTTACCGCGCGCGCCGCAGGAGAGCATTGTTTTGGCGCGTCATTCCTCCGACGTCCGATAGAGCACCGCTGCATCCTCCCCACTTCCCGCCTGTCTCTCACCGCGAGTGCACGCTCGTCGTAATGGCTGCCCACGTGATCGCTTTTGTGGTGGTGCCCTACCTGCTGCAGGGCCTCCTGCTGCTCTCGGGCCTCCTCTTAGTGTGTGTGATGATGGCCCCGCCACCTGAGAAAAGGAAGAGAGTGGTGTTGACTCTGGAGAAGAAGAGGGAGATATTGGAGAAAGTGGATGCGGGTTGGTCTTCTTCCCACATTCTTTGCGAGTTCAACCTGGCCCGGTCTACTTTGTTCAATATCAAGAGGTCCCGAGACAAACTCATGCAGTACACGGCTGACTTCTCATCGAGAAGCAAACGCAACGTGGAAAGGAAGGTTATGTTTACCCCCAAGTTTGCAGAAATCGACCGATCCACGTTGATTTGGTATCAACAACAACGTGCTGCTGGTGTGATGGTACGTGGAACGGAGCTGAAGGCTGCTGCTGAGAAGTTCGCCAGGCTTCACGACGCCCTAGACTTCAGGGCATCCGAGGGTTGGCTCTTCGTGTTCAAGTTGCGACATGTCCTTACCAACCGTAAAGCACATGGCGAAGCATTGGACGCTAACAAGGATGGGGTTGACGAGTTTCGGCACAAGGTGAAAGGCTTGATCGACAGGGAGGGCCTAACTCTCGGTCAAGTCTACAACGCTGATGAAACTGGCCTATTCTATCGCTCGCTGCCAACGAACACTCTAGCCGAGGAGACCGAGAAGCGTGTACCTGTCCGCAGGCTTTCCAAGGAACGGATATCTGCTTTCTGTTGTGCCAGTGCTAACGGCATGCACCGGCTTAAGCCCGTTGTTGTTGGCCACGCAGAGCAGCCTCGTTGCATTTGCGGGGTGATGAATGTCCTTCCTGTCGTCTGGTACCATTCTTTGAAGGGATGGTTCACAGCTGTGATCTTCAAAGACTGGTTTCACAGTCACTTCGTCAAGGAGGTCATCCATTACCAGATGAAGACACTGGGAATCCCGCGCGACCAGGTAAAGGCTCTCCTTCTACTCGACAATGCACCTGCCCACCTGTGCGACAAGGACTTGGTTGCTGAAAATGTCCGTATTAGGTGCATGTTTCTGCCACCTAATACGACTGCTCTCATTCAACCAATGGACCAAGGAGTGATCGTGGCAACAAAGCGCCTATACCGTTGTAAGTTCCTGGACGAGGTGATGGTTGTTCTCGAGGACGAGGACGAGCGCAGGGAGGGATGGGACACACGAGGCAAGCAGACTTTGGAAAACCTTCGCCGCTACAACATCAAGTCTGCGCTGTACAACTGGGCTAGTGCATGGAAGGAAGTCCCTGTGAAAACTCTTGAAAATGGTTGGTCTCGTCTGCTTCTCGGAACGGATGTGGAGTACGATTTTCTAGGTTTTGACGTGGATGACTTCCATGCACGGCTACGTATGCATGGCGACAATGTAGATGTGGACGATGTTCGTGAGTGGTTGGATGACGACGAGGGCGATCCTGGGTATCAGACGTTGTCTGATATCGAGATCGCGTCTTCGGTTGCAGGTGTCAGTACCGAACTTGAAGATTCTGACGCCGAAGGCGACGATGATGCGGACTCCTCTCAGTAGGACACTACTCCAGCCATCCCCAAGCTGAGCGCACTCCGGGAACATCTAGAGTTCGTCCTAGACTTTTTTTTTTTTTTTTTTTTTTTTTTTTTTTTTTTTTTATGTGTCCGACTCTGGGCATAGGCTTCACAGCCTGCTATCAAGGCCCAGTAGTCCTCCTACATACCACACACCTCTCTACATGTCACCACTTCGGCGCTAACACCCACCGTCAATATTGAATACATGCTAGGGCTGTCTCATACAGGACTGGTGTATTGGTATTAGCGGGGGTACTTTTATGACATGTCGGCGGGTCATCTGGTAGATCAGGAAAGTCTGCTGTTATGAAATTCAAATCCTTAAACTGTTCCCTGCCCCAGTCGGGATTCGAACCTGGGTCCATCAGGACTGCAGGCCGCCTCTCTACCGATTCAGCCACCGCCTCCGGACTGCGACAGGGAGATGGGTCCCTTGGGACTCGTGGAGGAAGTGCGTGCTTTCAGGCCGCGCATCATCAATCGTCAGAATCGTCGTTCCTTGCGTCAATCAACCATTGACAGTTTTTTCAGGCCCGTGACCCCCGCTGTGCCCAGCCCTGGCTCCACTCCGTTGCCTCCCCAAGACAGGCCCTCATGCTCCGAGCCACAGCCCAGCACATCAGCCACGGTGGAGTCACCGCTCGATGTGAGTTTGCGGCTGTCTTCAGAGTCCTCTGCAGTGGGTACGGCATCACCATGACCTAGCGATGCACCCCTAGGTCGCCTGCCAGTGATACTCTCAGACTCTGACAGTGAATAAACAGCAAGGACTTCTCCACTATAGTCTGACTCGCGCCCGTTTGTGGCTGTGGTGTGGCCCGCACCTGTGTACAGTGTTGCCACGTTTTCTATACCGTTATCTCTCTCTCTCTCTCTCTCTCCTGGCAGGAGATGTGAGCCACCCTGAGTACTTTTGATTCTTTTATAAGTTGTTTATAATTGTGCTTTCATTTGTTATTTTGGTTTTGTTGTATTTAGTGATATTTATCATTTTTTGTATACGGCGACAGATGACCCGTTATTGCAGTACCATGATTGATTTTCATTCATTCATTCTCTTTCCCCTTCCTCCATCTCTCTCTCCACACCACCCCTGAGGTCAAGGCCACTGACTGGGTGTGGAAGTGTTGCCGCTCGCGAGTGAATAATGTTTTTTTTTTTTTTTTTTACTTCAGTATTGGCATATGCCTACTATTTTGTCCTACATATTAGCTTATGATTATAAATGTGATTATTCCTGGCCCTTAAAATTACGGTAAAAGCCAGTAAATGTGAGCATTTTTCCCTAGCAACACCTGTACAAGCTATTCTTGTGTCTACGTAGGGGTACGTACGTTATCTTAAGCCAGACTGGGTGTGTCAGTGCTGCCACTCACAAGAATTATATGAATTATTTCTTTTACTTTGGATATTGGCATATTTCTTCTTTTTTCAGGCTCATTCTCTTATATCCATAACTGTAATATTATTACCCACCCTAAAACTACGCTAAAAAACATTAAAAGTGACTACAATTTCTTTTAGCAACACTACAATATGTATGCCATGTTTCTGTGTTACTGTATAAATATTTTATGCATAATAAGATTACTGTTGATTCATCCATCAAAATACACAAGTGTAAGTTTTATTCATCTGAATTTATCGAATTTGTGATGCCTTGTACATAAATAGCTTCCGTTTCACATCGCAAGTTGGGGAAACGTGGCACCATTGTACACAGGTGCGGGCCACACCACAGCCGCAAACGGGCGCGAGTCCGACTATAGACCACACGGGAATTTTGAGTGTTGTGCAGTGAAAAAAACAGTGTGTTGTGTTAAGGATTTAAAGTTGGGAGAGAAAAGACTAGAAAAAAAATGTAACGTAAATAGACTTGTTTGTTTTGCCTTTGGAAAATTTTAAAAAAATTGGGAAAAGTTAAAGTGCAACACTAAGTCACAATGGAGCATTATTTTGACAAAAGTGAACACTGTGAAGAGAACGGACTTCTGTGTGTTATTGACTAAGTTCAGTGCAAGACTTCAGGAACAGTGTACTGCAAGTGCTTCAGGAAATCGTTCTTACTGTCAGAGTCCGAGAGGAGGCGGTTATTCATCGAGGTGGCCAGGGACTTGCTGTAAGTAGCCAGAATGTTTCATACTGTACTTTTTTCCCTACTATACTTACCTCATTTCACTCTTTAATGTCCTTTATTGGTGTGAATAGGGTGTTAGTAGCTATGCATGTTTAGAAGGAATGTGTTTTTCTGAGTTAGGCTAGGTTAGGGTCCATAAGTACCAGAATGTTTATTAATATATGAACATACTTCTAAACCCTCATTTTATGTTTCTTTTGCATTTATTTCAGTCATTTATGTGCCTTATTGGTGTGATTTGGGTCTTAAATAGGTGCAATGCATGTCCAGAGGGAGTTGTATAGGTGTTTCTCTGAGTTAGGGTCCATAAGCTGGGGCCCAATATCCGGACAAAACCAATAACCGGACCTACCTATGGCTATTACGTCGGATATTGGAGTGATTACTGTATATAAATATGCCCTAAGTGGAAACTTTCATAGCGAGGGTTTTATGATGCGATATTCTGTCGCTCGGTGCAATAAATACGGCTCGTAATTATATAATTATTATTATTGGAAATGCTTACGGGTATAATATAAGTTCAAATTATTGTAAGTGCTGAAATATATTCTAAGTCAAATATTCATAGCGTGTGTATAGAGATGCGATTTCCTGACGCTCAGTTGAATGAATAAGGCACGTATTAGTGAAAATAAAAGTCAGCAAGTGGTAAAGTGTGTAATATATGTGAAGAATTAGTATATAAGTATGTGAGTATTATGTTGGTCGAAACATTCATTGCGAGGGTATTTTCATGCGATATTCTCACGCTCACTTGAATAAATAATGCCAGTAAGTATGTACAGTGCATTATAGGGGTGTAAACGTGTGTAATGTAAGTGGGAAATTATAATTGGAGTGAATAAATAAAGTAGATGATGAAACACGAGTATTTGAGATCGTGGTTGCTACGTGAATATGCGCTAGCATATCGCTAAATGCCCTCGTAATGAATGAAAATAATTGAAAACCTTTACAGTGGTGGAGGAAAGGTTCTATGTAAAGGGGAAAATAATTGGAAAGTGATAAAACAATTTGGTATGTTGAAATACGAGTCATAGCGAGTGCGCTTACTAAGCTGATGTGCGCTAGACTTATGGTGCATGTCATCATAATGAATGAAAACATCTGAAAACACTTACAAACAGTTGTAATTGGTAAAATGTCATTGAAACAGAAGTATACAAGTAGAAAAAATGATAGGTTGACTCATACAAGACACTTAGCATATAGCATGTTAGGACTCGGACCAAACTCGCTATGCTCACGCGATGGTACAGTGCTTATTTTTCATATATATGTGTCTGAAATCTATTATATTGTTACTGTTATTGTTTATTAGTTCAAATTCAATAAATATAGAGGTGTTGTGTGTTGTTTCTCGCATTATTCCTTACCATAGAAAACGTAAGCGCATATCACGTCCATTACAGAACACCACACCTGGCTCGGGGGACCTCACCTGAACGGACCACTTCTAGACCGCGGGAACCACTTTCTTTGTGATTTTCCTTCGTTTCTTGACCTAAGCAGAAGTTTTAGCCAAAAAAAAATTTTCCCAAAAAGGCTCGGGACTGGGGGATGTCATAGGTGCGGAAAACCTCGGGACATGACGGGTTAAAGAGCCACGTGAGGGGTCGGTGATCCGTCTGCACAATCACTTTGTATCCCAAGACAAGAGGCCAATTTATCCACAATCCGTACACAATACTTAAGGCTTCTTGCTCAATAGTGGCATAATTGAGCTCAGCTTTATTTAGTGCTGTACTAAAATATATTAACGGTCTAAGGTGTCCATCCTCGTCTTTCTGTTGTAGTACCCCACTTATCTCAGTACCACTCGCATCAGTTGTCAGATAGAATGGTTTATCAAAGGAGGGAAACTTGAGTACGATGTCGTCTGTAAGCTTACTTTTCAGACTTCTAAAAGCTTGATCCGCCTCATCGTTCCACTTGATTTTTTGTTTACTGTTTTTCATTTCCTTCTTTCCGCGAGTCAATTTTGTGAGAGGCAGAGCAATCTTAGCGTAATCACTTATGAATCTACGGTAATAATTAACTAGCCCTAAGATAGATTGGAGTTTCTTCAGTGTCTTAGGAACGGCACTTTCCCTTATGGCTTGGACTTTATCTGGTTGGGGCCGCAATCTTTCTGCAGAAATTGTGTCCTAGGTAAGACACTTCATCTTTGAAAAAACTGCACTTCATTAACTTGAGAGTAAGTTGAGCTTCCTTAAGTCTGGCAAGGACCTCATCTAGGTTCTGTACATGTGAATCAAAATTCTTACCATAGACAATTATGTCATCCAGGTAAGTATGCCTGATACGCCCTGTCAGTCCTATCAGGACTTCGTTAACGATCCTTTGGAACGCAGCAGGGGCATCTTTTAAGCCAAACGGTAGACTATTATATTCCCAATGACCGTCTGGTGAGGAAAATGCAGTCAGCGGTTGTGACGCCTCGTCCAGAGGGATCTGATGGTATCCTTGCCTCAAATCCAAGCTACTGAATACAGTATTCTCTCCTAACTGGGAAAGAATTTGTGCAATGTTTGGCAATGGGGTCTGATGTTATATGTTTATTCAAATGATGAAAATCGAGACAAATTCTCGGTCCACCATCCTTCTTGGCCACCGGGACCAAGGGTGAACAATATGGTGATCTAGAAGGACGTATTATATTTTGCTCCCTTAGGTCATTTACCTGTTGCCTGAGAGATTCATGATACTTAACCAGTACCTTATAAGGACGACGGTTTACAACCGGTCCTGTAGCACAGATGTGATGGAGGAAATAAAGTGTAATATTCAGTGGTTCATCAGGCAAGGCAAACACTTGAGGATGCTTTAGCACTAGACGTTTGAGAGCATCATTCTCCTTAGTCTCTGGTGGACATAACTCATCTACTTTTAGAAAAAGCTTAGTTAATCTCCTTTCTCCCTGTGTCACACCAGTTATTTGCCCTTGCTCATCCTCCTGATTCTCGTCCCACATTATCTCCTCAAACGTTTCTATTGTCCCCATCCTGTACCTACCAGATATACTGACCCGGTCAGGGGTGGCGTTAGTGTAGGCAACATAAACCCTGGATTTTCCTCGGGACTATCTGTACAATCCCTGGCCACAGCATAGCGGCGAAAGTACTACCAGGACTAGGTGAGAATAACCCAAAGGACCACCCTGAAATTTTAGTCTCTAATGGGATCATTCCACTTGTAAACGGAACAATCACGACCGTCTCACTCGTCATACAACGTCCAGAGATATACTCCTGGTCATCTGATAAGCCGGTTTCAACTACAGGCAAGGAAGAAGTACCATCTATGCGAAGATTCTCCTCTCCCGACTGTAATTCTACCTTCTCTCCATCGATCTCTACGCACAACGGATCTGGTGTAATACATATATTCCGAGCGAAAATAAAATCGGAACCTAGAATCACTGAAATAGTACATGGTAAGTTCCTCACCACTACTAATTCACTCTCGTAGGTGTGATCAGCCATGCCTGTAGGCAGGCTAACCATTTCTACCACCTCAAGCTCCTTATCACTTGCGGATACTAACCTTCGTCCTTGATACGATCTGAGCTCAGGCTTGGTCTCACCCAAATTCTCATAGATTCCTTGATTAATCAGCGATCGACATGCTCTGGTATCCAAGAGTATGGGACAATCCCTTATTTCACCACACGCTCCCCTAATCATCACCAGATCCGTTCCATTCCCCAAGATCATGATTTTTAGTCAATCTTTTTTTTTTTCCTTAGGATGTGCCGAACATTGGTCAGTACAATGAGTTCTATTTTTACAGTGATCACACCATGGTCTTTGACCTGGGTGTTCTACTTTAGCAAAACAGTGTTTCGCCAAGTGCCCTTGTCTGCCACAGCGGAAGCAACGGAATTTCTTTCGTTCTTCCGGTGTTAACGTATGGTATTGGCCTCTCGAGAGTGGGTTAGGTGCATGACAGGTACATGCTCGATGGCCCGTCTCACCGCACCTATTACAGTTTGTTGGGGCATCCCCTGTGGATTTTCCAGTGCCTGTTTTTTCTTTTGGAACCTTGGCTTCTTTTGACTCTACACTTACGTGTGTAACTACATCCCTTCTCTTTTCTTTTGCTACATTTACATCCGCCAACGACGAGTGACTTCGTTGTGCCCACTCAATGGCTTTACTCACAACTTTATCAAGGGCATCGACAGGGCCTGTAAACTCTTGTTGGTCAAGTGTTGCTTTATATTGGGCAGGGAATACGTCGAGAAAGTTGTCCAAAGCATGGTATAAGGAACAGTCATAGTACCGAGGCTGCAGAGTTCCAATGCGTTTAGGTATACTAGTCAATCGCAGCCAGTATTCAACCAACCGTTCGCCAGGATTACGACGTGCATGTTTTAACGCATGAAATGCAGGTTGGAGAGTTTGTTCTGGGGACAGCAGCGTTGTGAGAATAGATTTAAACCGGTCCCAATCATCATTGGCCCTGACAATAAGGTCCTCAATGCTGTCATATACCCCACCTAGAGTGTACTCCCGGACCACATCAAAGCGACCGGCAATAGTCCACCTAGGTCCCGTAGTCTTACTCTCTATGTCCTGCAGCCATTTGCTAAGGTCTGTTTCTAAGATGACTCCAGGATATTCAGGTAATGTGGCAGTTCTACTTGCCGCAAAGCTTTTTAACCCTTTAATGCGGTAGACAGCATCCTTAGCATTATCGGCAATCGCCTGCGATAGTTGGTCGGACAGGGTAGCGATCCCTGCGCAGCTGCAGCATCAGCCATTTTGAACAATACTTCGTCTGAATCTGTATCTGAATCAAAGTAATGAGTGTAAGAACCTAGATGTGGAACTGCTTAATTTAAAAGTTTAATTAAGTCTTAAATATCCCATTAAGCTGCCACCATTGTCGTATCCTCCACTCTCTACTTACCCTTGGTATGTTTCGTACTCAGCCTCGCCAAGTACGGTGAATGGCTGCCTCTAATGAGTATTGGTAGCGTGTGACTAGCAGCGGAGAGTGTGGAGACAAGCCCAGAGGGGACCTGTAACCTCGTAGGTTAGGACAACAAGATATTAAATACCCCTTTCTGCCCCAGACTCCCTCCTGGACTTCCCAAAAATTAACAGTTCCACACTAAGGTTACAAAACACAGATACAATTTTTACTTTAATTTTTTAAAAATCTGCTACAGAAGTATTTACACTACTTCAGAACAAGTTACACAGCCATAACATTAACTTATTATCCCGAGTCTCATCTCGACACAAGGGAAACTTCAATCACTTACTTACGACTTAACAGCAAGTAAGTACTTGACTTGATAGCCATATATGACTTCAGTCTACTTATTTAAAAGACTAGACGACCATCCATGAGTGACAAAGGTTCACTTAAACATTGTAGTTCTTACTGTAAGTTAACTCTACTACTTAATTAATATTCGCCACGACCTGGAACATACGCGTCAAATAATATTGCTGGTTTTTCTGCATAGAGACTGCCGGTACTTTACTTTACTCTAACGGCACTTTATATACCTTGCGTTGCTTTCCCACAAGACTATTCTTCACTACTTCCACTCACCAGTACCGCGAAGCCCATGGTCGTGGCTGTTCTGGCCGTCTGTCCCAGCCGAACACAAGACAATCCTGTCTGACTGCCAAACCTTCTCTAGCCCCATCTCTCTCATGAGCGTGCTTATAAACACCTCCCATACGGACACTGAGTCACTAATACACCATACTCCATCCCAGTATACACTCCAGTATACACCCTTGTTCTCATGCACTGGCACACCATTATAAGTGAGAGTTCACAGATGACAACCACCCCCGGGACCCCCCAGGGCACCTCGAGTACATTAGTCTCTGACCCCTGGACCCTCAAGAGCTATTATTAATGTGCATCCTGGGTGTTTTTTGCGCCACCTAGTCACCCTCCTTACGTAGTCACCCTCCTTACGTAGTCACCCTCCTTCTCTCATCACTCCTTTATTCACTTCGTTTATTCTTGTATTTCATCTTCCCTTTCCTCCGCAATTCTCTCCAGCCCTCGCTGACCCCCAGGTCCCTGTGCTCTTTTCCACTCCTGCTGGGCACGTGCCAAAACCTCAGCACCATGCTTACGTTGTAGCGTTTGATATGCTGCTTTCAGGTACTTCTGGCATTGGCGACCCATTTTCCTATCATCCCTCGCTCCATATTCATCTGCCCCACATCCGTCTTCTTCTCAACTCCTTTCTCCGCCTTCCTCCTCTCCTCCTCTACTCCCACTCGACCCAGGCCTCGGTCTGAAGGGCCATGTGAGTAAGAGGTGGAGATGACATCAGGAGCAGCGGTATTTGGGTGGGCGGCAAGTATATGATCGTTGCAAGCCCGACAGAGGTGCTACCCAAAAATTCCAGTAATTTGAATATTGTAGGAAAATAAGTTACCTTACCTCCTAGTTCTCACTGTCGCCTTCGAAGTAGTCCCTTTGGCAATGTACGCAGTGGTCCCAGCGTTTTTTCCACAAATCCATGCATCCCTGGAAGGCCTCAGGCATGATGGTCTTGAGCACCTCCTCCGATTCTGTCTGGATCTCCTCATTCGAGTCAAATCGGCACCCTTTCAGTCGTAGTTTCAGCTTGGGGAAACAGGAAGATGTCGCAGGGGACATGGTCAGACGAATAGAGTGGGTGGGGAATAGGGTGGGTGGGGAATGACTATGGCCTTAGTGGAAGCCAGGAACTGCTGGACAACAATTGATGTTTAGGCAGGGGTGTTGTCATGATGCAGGACCCAGTCCTTATTCTTCCACTGTTCTGAAGGTTTGCTGCAGATATTCTCCCTCAGACCCTGCAAAAGTTCGCAGTTCAACTTTCCGTTGACAAACTGACTGGGTGGGACAAAGTCTTTGTGAACAATCCTTTGGATATTGAAGAAATCGATCAACATCGACTTGACATTGCTGCCCCATTGATCTGCCATTGCAAAGCTGCCAAACCACCTACACACCACGTTACAATAGTAAGTGTAGCTCAGCAACATGTCCGCTCATAGACAAGGGGTGCTTCTAACTCCTCCTAGCAGCAAAAGGCAAAACTACAAATGGTTGGCTCCCTCTCTTCAAATTACTGGAACTTTTGGGTAGCACCTCCTGTATGTATGTGTATATATATATATATATATATATATATATATATATATATATATATATATATATATGTGTATATATATATATATATATATATATATATATATATATATATATATATATATATATATATATATATATATATATATATATATATATGTATATATATATATATATATATGTATATATATATATATATATATGTATATATATATATATATATATGTATATATATATATATATATATGTATATGTATATATATATATATATATATATATATATATATATATATATATATATATATATATGTATATATATATATATATATATATATATATATATATATATATATATATATACATATATATATATATATGTATATATATATATATATATATATATATATATATATATATATATATATATATATATATATATATATATATATATATATATATATATGTATATATATATATATATATATATGTATATGTATATGTATATGTATATATATATATATATATATATATATATATATATATATATATATATATATATATACAGTATGGAGCCTCTGTGGTGTAGTGGTAAAGTGTGCGTTTCGTACACATGTGAGCCAGGGTTTGTGTCCCGCCAGGGTAATAAACTTTGGGAGTGTTCACTCGGCCACGCACTGCATTGGCGGACACCAGAGGTGCTGTGGTTGAACCAGTGTCGCTAACTATAAAGTATGCTTGACCCAGTCGGCTTGCGTGGGCCGATTACACTTGGTTCACAGACTACACACACATCCAAAGCCACTCCAACACTACAATTACTCTAACAAGCACTTCTCACCCTACATACAATCTCTACTAGACAGCCTAAACCACTTGGTAGAGATACATTGGCTGTATCGTCCCGACTTCGGTCGAGATAGGCCGGTCCTGCAGTGGATACTCAAATGGCTGATGATGATATACAGTATATATATATATATATATATATATATATATATATATATATATATGCACACACACACACACACACACACACACACACACAGGTGTACCCCGGTTTAACGATGCAATTGGTTAGATAAAAACTCATCATTAGGCAGGACATCATTTATCAGACTTAACATGTTAAGTAATGGGGTGCATTTTCCTTCTCGGGTTTCCCCCCAACCAAGTTCAAAACCTACCCATATGAGCCCAAAAACAAGTTTAAAGCCAATCTAAATGGCCTAACAGTTTTAAATGAAGCTAACCTAAGCATAACACCTGTAAATAACTCACTAAAACCAACAAATGAAATTTGAAAATCATCAAATATAAGTCTGGAAAAAATCAAGCATAACAAAGCCAGGAGTAGACTGTAGCACCAGTCGAGCAGGGCAGTATATCCAAGGTGGATGGAAAGCTGATGACAGGGATAGCTGGAGCTCCCTTTTCATTAGCCTTCGGGACTAGTTCTTGACCATCCCCCTTTGCTGAACTTTTTCATTGTTTCAGTAACACAGAGAGTACGCCAGCATGCTCTCCAATACAAGTTTCTAACTGTCAACACCAAACTACATGCACAGTACACACTACACTTCATTTTCAGAATTCAAAAAGAAAAATGGCGACTAATAACCAAGCCTCCGAGTCCCCACCATCTGCCCCCCTCCTGGTGATGTCTCAACGAGCAGCCTGGAACCACTGTCTGCTCACTGCAACATTTGCTGCCTTTCCTCTAACTTTCGCTCTGTTGAGCACCACCTCTCCTCCTGTAAACCTGACCTCCTCTTCCTAACTGAGACTCAGATGTCTGAGGCAACTGATACTCCTACTTTCTTTTTACTCATTTCAAAACCAAAGGTGGCTGTTGTGTATATGTATGCAACGACTTATCTTGCTCTGGAGTTCCTGAATTTGATTCTTCTGAAATCTCTACACTCTGGCTTTGACTTTCCTGTCATTCTCTGACTAAATATATCTTCGCTGTTTACTTTTCCTCTAATTCTACTGACAGTGAAAAATTCTTTGACTGTCTTACTTCTAAGATGGAACACATTCTATCCACTTCTCCTTTCTCTGAAATTTCCATTCTAGGAGATTTCAATGTTCATCACCACCTTTGGCTCTCCTCTCCTTTTACTGATCCACCTGGTGAACAAGCCTACATCTCTTCTATTCTTAGTGACCTAGAGCAGCTTGTACAGCACCCTACCCGTAGCCCTGACTGCCTTGGAGAGAGCTCCAACATGATTGACCTTTTCCGTACAACTAATCCTTCTGCATACACCGTTAATCTTTCCTCTCCATTGGGCTCATCCGATCACAACCATATTACCTTAACCTGTCCTATTGCTCTGGTACAGCCTGTGGACCCTCCAAAGAAACGTCAATTGTAGCACTTTGGAGCTGTGGATTGGGAGGTCCTCAGGCAGCACTCCTTTGATTTTCCCAGGATTGATTATTGCTTCCATGGCCAGGAGCCATCTGAGTGTGTCTTGCGCATTATGAAGGCTATTCTCTCTGGCATGGAAGCATACATTCCCTTCTCATATCCTTTGACTAATGCAAGAAAGCCTTGATTTAATCACAGTTGTTCTGATGCTGTCCACAACAAGGAGAGGGCCTATAAAAGGTACCAGAGCCAACCCACCACAGAATCACATCTTTTTTATGCTTCTACCCGAAATCATGTTATGTCTTTTCTTCACTCTGCTAAAAATAATTTCATCCGTACTAAATGCTCTCAACTCGCCAACTCAAATTCTTTCTGCTCCTTCTGGCACCTTGCCAAAACCTTTCCTAACAACTTTGCCTCATCATCCTGCCCTCCTCTTTTCTACTCTGATGGCTCTGTAGCTATTTCTTCTAGTGATAAAGCAGATCTCTTCACTCAGACTTTCTCTTCCAATTCCACCTTATACGATTCTGGTGCAGTTCCTCCATCACTTCCCCCTCAGACCTTCTCATGGCTGACATTAAGATTTCTTCAGTTGATGAATTTTCTGCCATCACTGGCCTTCACACCAAAAAGGCATGTGGGCCTGATGGGGTCCCTCCTGTTGTCCCCTAGAACAGTGCTTCTGTGCATACACCCTGCTTAGGTAAACTCTTTTGCCTTTGTCTGTCAACTTGTACCTTTCCTTCTTGCTGGAAGTTTGCTCTCATTTAGCCAGTCTCAAAGAAGGGTGACCATTCCCAACCCTTTAACTATTGTCCAATTGCTTTAACATCCTGTGTCTCAAAAGTTTTTGAGTCTTCATAACAGAAAAGTTTTAAAGCATCTTTCCTATCACAACCTTGTTTCAGATCATCAGTATGGGCTCCGTCAGGGATGCTCCACTGGTGATATCACCTGCCTTTAAGAGTCCTGGTCATCCTTCTTTCGGGACTTTGGCAAAAGCTTTGTCATCGCACTTGACATCTCAAAGGCTTTCGATCGAGTCTGGCATAAATCTTTAATTTCCAAGCTACTCTCTTTTGGTTTCTAACCTTCTGTCCGGGCTTTCATCTCTAGCTTCCATTCTGGTTGTTCTATAGCTGCTATTATAGATGGCCACTGTTCTTCTCCTAGATCTATCAACAGAGGTGTTCCTCAGGGCTCTGTCCTGTCACCAACTCTCTTCCTTTTATTAATCAATGAACTTCTAGTCTTTGCATCTAACCTTATTCACTCATACTCTGATGATTCCACCCTTCACCTTTCTATACCTTTCATGCAACATCCATCTCAGTAGTTAGTTGAACAGACAGTGGATGAGGCTATGGCACACCTAATGTCTGACTTGGCTCATATCTCTGACTGGGGTAAAAATAATCATGTTGTTTTTAATGCATCAAAGACTTGGTTCTTACACCTATCAGCTCTACAAAATCTTCCACAGGAGTACCCATTGATGTTCAATAATATCCGGTTGAATCCTGCATCATCCTTAAACATACTTGGGGTTTCATTCTCGCGAGACTGTCTTGGAAAGATCATGTTGCATCTCTTGTAAAATCCTGTTCCAAGAGAATAAGTGTGCTAAGCTGACTCTGTACCTTCTTTACCCCTGCACAGTTGTTGACTTTATACATGGGCTTTATTCGCCACTGTGTTGAGTACAGCTTTCATGTGTGGGGAGGTTCCTCACATACAGCTCTTCTCAGTAGGGTGGAGTCAAAGGCTTTTCATCTCATTAACTCTTCTTCTCTTACTGTTCCCTTTAGCCTCTGTCTCTTTCCCGCATTGTTGCATCATTATCCCTTTTTTGTCGCGACATCAGTGGTCACTGCTCCTCTGAACTTTCTGCTTGCATCCCTCCACCTCTACGACAGGTGCATAGGACCCATCTACTGTAGCAACAAACTCTCATG
>NC_137008.1:36879887-36883122 GCF_032717465.1 Coenobita brevimanus | reverse complement strand
TAATATTTTTTTTTTTTTTTTTTTTAAATAAAAAAAATGAAAAAAAAAAAAAATTATATATATTTTTTTTTTTTTTTTTTTTTTTTTTTTTTTTTTGTTAAAAAAAAAAAAGAAAAAAAAAAAAAAAAAGAAAAAAAAATAAAAATTTTAAAATTAAAAAAATAAATTTAAAAAAAGAAAAAAAAAAAATTTTAAAAGAATATAAGTTAATTATTATAATAAAAAAAAAAATAAAATTATAAAAAAAATAATTAAATATAAAAAAAAAAAAACATTTTACGTTCATCTTTATCATTTTACCTTGTTATTTTCGCAATATATATTGCTGTCTCGTAAACAGGGTGGTTGTGTTTTGGAAGGGAGGAAAAAGATTGTATTTTCTGTCTGGGTCGAGATAATGGGTGTACCTATGCGTGGTTAGGCATGGCCATGAGCGAAAAAATCGTACATCCACTCATCACGATAGCAGGTGGTAAACTGACAGATGATGCATGAGAGGGTGAAGTCAAGGTCAGTGTCATGTCCCAGATTTTCGTCACTTCCCGAAAATTTATTCACAGTTTTCTACAAGTTGCATTGCATCAAATGATCCAAACCATTACAGCAAACCTGAGCAAATAGGTAAAGATACCAAGACAAAAATTTATTTTTCTTTTATTATAAGTCTTTAACGAACAAACAAAAAAGGCAATATTCCGACGCCGATCATGGGTAATCATATAAATCAGGTTAACTGGTTACAAGGCTTTATTTAATGCTTTAATTGCTTACAAGTACATACCAGAACAGTAAATATTTAACTTACAAATACAGCACTGACAGAAAAGCAGTACAGTAAGAGGTTGTATTGAACAAACAAAAAAGGCAATATTCATGACGCCGATCATGGGTAATCATATAATTCAGGTTAACTGGTTACAAGGCTTTATTTAATGATTTAACTTTATTTAAGTGCTTACAAGTACAGTACATACGAGAATCAGTAAATATTTAACTTACAAATACTGTACAGTATTGTGGAAAAAGCGAATAAATAAAAAAGGCAATATTCTAGCGCCCTATCAGGTAAACTGGTTATAAGACTTTATTTCTTGCTTTAACGTTATTTAATAGTACTTTAAGTTGCACATAAACTTACCAGAACAGTACAGTACTGTAAATATTTAACTTACAAATACTGTGCTACTGTACTCGGGAATGTCTTACTCACTAAATAATTTCCCGCCTAGATCGTCACGTAATCAAAACAAACCAGCAGCTACCATGGTGACGTTCGAGGATTTGATCTTTCAGAGGCCTCTCCTGCGTTAATTTGTAGTTTTCATAATGGTTTTTTAATCTTACGTTGTCTTATATGTATCCCAGCCCTTACCGTGTATAATTGCGAGCGCGTTCCGTGAGATCGTGTTCCGTGCGAGTTACCTGTACTCTCATAATACCGTTCTTAATGTATCAGTATGGCAACACTCATTCATTCGCCAATCAGCTACCCATCCAACCCACTCTCTCTCTCTCTCTCTCTCTCTCTCTCTCTCTCTCTCATTTATAGCTTTTATAAAATAATTCCAAAATCATTCCATTCCAGTCTAAATTATGCTAGAATTATGCTAAAACTTCTAATATGCTAAAAAATATTCCAGACTCAAAACTTTGATCAAAATAATGCTAAAAGAATAAAATTATGCTAGATATGGTAACAATGCTGGTGGGGGACTGGCTGAGGCTGGGGGCCAGTACTGAGACGCGGCCTCCCAATGGCTAGCTGCTGGTGGCGTGTACGTCCTGCTGTGTGGGAGCAGACTTCCTCTGTGGGTCTTCAGGGCCTAAAATGTGCGACACATACCCATCTGCCAGCCAGCCATAAGGGTCCTTTTTGCATGTAGCTTTATACAGGGAGGATCTAGAAGGCTTCACCTACATATGGGCGGGAATTACTCACCATCGGGCAGTTTTGCCGCATACGTCACTCTGCCGCTAGACGCCTCAATTAATAAATGGAACATTTATTGAGAAAACCATTTAGACCTACCTGTATGTTATTGTGGATGAGTATACAGCCGAACAATGCTGTATATTTAACAATCTTTGATTAGTAAAAGCCACAACGCTTGGGATATTACTGAGCAGCATGGTGTTGGGCTTTAACGTCAAGGGTCTGGTACCAATTAGTTGGTTGTATCGAGGGTGCACTGTATGAGGAGAGGGCTGTTCACCTTGATAGTTGTACAGCAGTACAGGGCATTCATTTAGTACACAGTAAACTGGGCAGCAAGATGCACTATATCCTGCACAACATCTGTACACAAAAATATTGTAAGCAACGTTGGGTCTGGTTAGTACTTGGATGGGTGACCGCCTGGGAACACCAGATGCTGTTGGCATCCCTACGTGTCAAGTGGGGTTGGTGGAGGATTAGTGCCCCTCCCTGTAAAACAATTAACTCGAAGCCCTTGGCCACCCCGTTTGGGATACATGGCGTCTGGCAATGAATGAATGAAATGAATATATATATATATATATATATATATATATGTTTATATATATATGTTTATATATATATATACATATATATATATATATGTATATATATATATATATATATATATATATGTTTATATATATATATGTTTATATATATATATATATATATATATATATATATATATATATCTATATATATATATATATATATATCTATCTATCTATCTCTCTATATATATATATATATCTATCTATATATATATATATATATATCTATATCTATCTATCTATCTATGTGTATATATATATATATATATATATATATATGTTTATATATATAAACCAGTCGGCTTCGGAATGTTGCCTCTTGTTTACGTATTTGTTTGTCGAAGTTTTGCTGTGCAGTACTGTATTTGTAAGTTATAACATTAAATAAACCTTCTAACCACTTAAAGTGCTTCATATTGATTACCAATGGCAGATAACTATTCGCTGTCAAGCCAGTTCGCCATCACAACAATAACAAGTCAACATAGACTTTGATGGATCCCCCTGAAATATAGTTATTAAAGTATTGATTGATTAATATTAAGTATATTTATAAAAGTATTGATTAATTAATATATTTATAGAATGACGGGGAATCATATAGGGTGCGAATTGTCCTGATGGGGAATCGTTCATGTTTTGACGGGGAATTGACATGACTGCGAATTGTCTTGGAACCTACCGATCGTGTGTAATCTATAACTGG